>NC_136715.1:1550000-1640000 GCF_936440315.1 Barbus barbus
TATATATATATATTTTGTGTGCGTGCAAAATATAAAACGTATAGCTCTAAATGTATATTATATATATATATATATATATATATATATATATATATATTAGGTGTGTAACTGTACACGTATTCGTATTGAACCCTTCGGTACAAAGTGTGTGAAATACAATGTTCTCAGTGCCACTGCGCTCAACAACGCAGCCCAAGTGACATAAACAATCGAAAAATGATGATATTGTATCGACGATAGCCAGAGATATTGTCAAAAACATCAATTATTGGCAAAATTAAGAGTATTTGGCATTTCCAATTAATGTAGGCCTGTTACATTCTTATTTTTATTAGACCTATTATTAAAGAAAAATAAGAAAAAAACAAACAAACATGAAATAAATATACTGACAACACTAATTGATATGTAAATCAAAACATATCAGATATTTAAAAAACACTATTAGAAATGACTAAATATGTTTATTGCAAATGTTTACTTTCTTTAGAGGAAACTATATTAAAATGTAATGTTTTCAAGGAATACAAATTCAGCAAATTAAACGAGATGAAAACCACGTGAAATTAATTTATTAACAACCCTTTCTGACTTATAAAATCCAGGTACAGTTGTGGTCAGAATTATTGGCACCCTTGGTAAATATGATCAAAGAAGGCTGTGAAAATTTATCTGCATTGTTAATCCGTTTAATCTTTTATTTTTTTTTAAATCACAAAAATCTAACCTTTCATTGGATAATAAGAATTTAAAATGGGGGGAAATATTATTATGAAATAAATGTTTTTCTCTAATACACATTGGCCACAATTAACGGCACCCTCTTTTTCAATACTTTCTGAAACCTCCAACCTCCACAGCTCTGAGTTTTGTAATGCCTGATGAGGTTAGAGAACACCTGACGAGAGATCAGAGACCATTCCTTCATCCAGAATCACTCCAGATCCTTCAGATTCCCAGCTCCATGACGGTGCTTCTTCTCTTCAGTTCACCTCACTCATTTTCTACAGAGTTCAGGTCAGAGGACTGGAATGGCCAGCAGAAGCTTGGTTTTGTGCTCAGTGACCCATTTTTGTGTTGTTTTTGAGGTTTGTGTTTGGATTATTGTCCGGTTGGAAGATCCAAACATGGCCCATTATAAGACAAGATGTGTCTAAACAAGATGACCAGGACCTTCAGCAGAAATATAGGCCCACAACATCAAAAATACAGCAGTATATTTCATTGTACACTTATCCCTGTGTTCACCAAACCCATCTTGAGTGTTTGCTGCTAAAAAGCTAATTTTTTAGTTTCATCTGACCATAGAAGCCAGTCCCATTTGAAGTGCCAGTCCTGTCTGATAACTGAATATGCTGGAGATTGTTTTTGGATGAGCTAGGAGAATTTTTCTTGAAACCCTCCCAAACAACACGTGGTGATGTAGGGGCTGTTTGATAATATTTTTTAAGGTTTTCTGACCCCGAGACTCAACTATTTTCTGCAATTTTCCAGCTGTGGTCCTTGAAGAGTCTTTAGCCACTCAAACGCTCCTTCTCACCGTGCATTAGGACGATATAGACACACGTCCTCTTCCAGGCAGTTTCACAACATTTTCTGTTGATTGGAAATTCTTAATTATTGCCCTGATGGTGGAAATGGGAATTTTCACTGCTCTAGCTCTTTTCTTAAAGCCACTTCACTAATTTGTGAAGCTCAATTATCTTTTGCTGCACATCAGAAATATATTCTATGGTTTTTCTCATTGTGATGGATGATTAAGGGAATTTGGGCTTTGTTTTCCCTCCTATTTATATTTCTGTGAAACAGGAAGCCATGGCTGGATCATTTCATATAATCAAACTGGAGTGCTCAAAATTGTGAATATGAATGGGAATATACTTCAGAGATATTTTACTCATAAGAATTTCTAGGGGTGCCAATAATTGTGTCAAACATGTATTTGAGAAAAACATTTATTTCATAATGAGATTTTCCCCTATTTTCAATTGTTTTACTTCAATGAAAGGTTAGATTTTTGTGATTTTTTAAAATAAAAGATCAAAAGGATTAATAATGCAGGTTTATTTTCAGAGCCGCCTTTGACCATATTTACCAAGGGTGCCAATAATTCTGACCACGACTGTATATCAGATGAACTCAGAGTCTGAATGATCTTTGTGTTTACATACATGACTGCAAACAGGTTTTTCATGTTCATACAGTGCCGTGTGTTTCCTCTCCAGATGTATCTGAGGTCGTCTATCTACTCTGTGAAGTGTGAACGACAAACAACCTGTTCACCTGCTATCAGACGTGTTAGGACAGACTCTCTGAGTGCTGACTCAACCTTACTCGCTCTATTACACAAACATTAAACAAACAAACACCGAACGCTGGCGCTTCACACAGCTGAACTAACACCGCTAAACCTTACTGGTGACATAACACACAAAAAAATTAATTCAATTGATCAAACCAAACGCAAAACGTTCCTAAAAGCAAACACGTATCAGTCTCTTACCTTGTTATAGTTGCCAGATTTAATTCCTACAGGAACTTTACTCTGGAAGAAAAAGTAAATAGAGTAAATCCTAATTGTACGACAAAAAACTACATCTCTTTTTGATCAATAACAGTTGGAGTAAATAGAATTGCATGAAACAGAATGAAGGTTTCAAAACTAGACTCAACCTCACTAACGTCTCTTTTTTGGATAGTCAAATTAAAACAAATTAGCCAAATGTGTTGAACTCTGACCTCTGGGCACGGCTCTACGTGACAGTCTTTAATCGAGCAGTGGTCATCATTAGGCCAGAATGGACACGGACGCTTCAGATTCACCTGAAGAGAAAAAATACATTGAGTTTCTGTGCTCAAAATACTTCTTAGCTGGATAAGACAACAGTAAACTTATGAGAATACAAAAAATCTAGCATATGATATAAATAATACAAAATTAAAATATTTATATATTAATATAAAGTTAAATATATAATAAAACAAAGTATTTTTTTTAAATAAATTCCTATAATAATATTTTAATTTTAGATTAAATGAATAAGTATACAGAATATTAAAATTAAATAAAATGAAATAATTAAAACATACAAAAATAATTATATTTGATATTATTATTATTATTAAGAATAGATTGTATATAAAATTTTAAATTATTTACATTTATAATAAAATGTACATTTATTAAACATAATACATGTAAATATAATTAATACAAAATAAAAATAAAACAACAGTAGTGTTGTTAAATACAAATGTATCAAAATATTAAAATATATTATAAATAAAAATAATATGAAATGCAATTATGTTAACTGATTCCCTAATAATAAATCACATAAAATAAAAATAAATAAATATAATTATAATATAAATATTATAAAATACAATACAGAATACATATTATTTTTTTAGTGTTATTCTTAGCATTGAGTAAAATGGCTTAAAGTATACATAATATAACAAATAAATTGCGTTATAATAAATCATATAAAATAAAAATAAAATGTTAATATATTTAGAATATAATATAAATAATACATTATTTTAGGATTATTTTTAGCATCGAGGAAAAAGGCAAAAAAAAAAAGTATACATATTAATAGATAATAATAACAGCAACAACATTAAAAGGACATAAAGTCAATGGTATTTTGCTTTGTTTATACTTTTTGACTGAACTGAAAGTTTTAGTGCATAAATCTTTATCAGTAAGTAATCAAACATTTAACATCATATCTAAACAGCTGGCTGGATATCCAAGGCTTCATTTGAGAAATCAGTCAGCTTCGACATTATGCCACGTCGTCCACGTTCATGACTACGAATACAAGCCCCTCATATTCATTCATCCAGACCGTAAGACCAGGTAAAGATGCAGTAATTCATCTGTAGTTAATTGCAACAACACTGCTTTCTACAGAGATTTCAGGTCACGATTCACAGGAAATCTGTGAGGTTTCCATAGCAAGCGTATATCATTAAGACATAAATTCACCTTGTAGTATCGGAAGAAGTCTCTCTCTGTGAGCTTGCGAATGTAAGGATAAATCTTGAAGTTGTTGAAGACGTCAATGCTCTCGATGTCACAGAAACAGTCGTCCAAGACACCTGTTAACTGCAGAAAACAGATCAGATATCTAATTAACAGGAATAATAATAACAGTTATATCACAATTAAAAAAAGCCCCAAAATAGAATATATCACCATTTTCCATCTGTTTAGTTTCTCATGTGAAATATATGCAAATGCATGTTGCTTTGTGTTTGAAACTGACCTCAAATTAATGATTAAAACTGATCAGATCAGTACAAGGCTGTAAAGCCTACCTTAATTAAATTAAATAATAAATAACTTAAAAAAATAATTAAATTTTTTTAAATAACTTTCAAAAAATAAGCAGCAACACAAAAAAATTAATAAATTCAATAAAAAAAAACCTTAAATACAGACAAAACCAAGCAGCTAAATAAATAAATTGAGATAATAAATAGCTTTTAAATAACTTAAATCTTAAAAACAAAAATATGTTAATTTTGACTTTATTTAACATATTTGTTATTTATTTGTTAAAATATGTTAATTTATTTTTTTTAAATACAGATCACGCCAAGCATCAAATAATAATAATAACAATAATAATTTTAAAAATAAAAATATATGTTAAATTATTTATATATGTTACATTAATTAAAATGTTTATTTATTTATAATATATTTATATTTTTAAAAAAGAGGAAACGCCAAGCAGCAAAAAAAAGAGGAAGAAGAAGAATTTATAAAATAAGAATATATATTAAAAAAATAAAACTAATTAATTTGGCAGTTATAAATCGCACACACACGACTTCTGACCTGCTTTGAATGTAAAAGTCCAAAAAGTCCCAAAGCAAACAGGGACGCCTCCCAAAAACTGCATCTGTTTCCAGACATGCCTTTACAGACGCACCAGCTGTGTTAAGTTAAAGGGCTTCATGCGGGTTCTAGCAGCGGTCATCCCTAATGCAGGACTGGATCACAAACCGCTTCAGATGAGCTGTCAAACTTTACCAACTACCGCGTGGAAATACAGCCGCGTCGCTCCGCCTCCAAACAAAGACACGTCACATGCGACTGTAGTTCTTCACTGGCGCGCTTTGCGCTGTAGCGAACGGTGGAGGGAGGGATTAAAGACTACAAAACCCATAATCCCGTTGACGACAGCGCATCAAGCGGACCAATGGGACAACACCACGCTGAATAACAGACGGCTCTCTTTCCTGCGTATTTTAAATTTCTGTTCATATATACTCTATACATACTTCCCTTTATCATTCGTTTAAATTAAGTAAATTTAACCTTTTTAATTATAGAATATATGCTTAATTGAGAGTCAAATTATTTGAAACTTGAATACAATGCTTATAATAAAAACAAATGTATAAAATGTGTAACAAATGAGTAATTAAATAAACGTAAAACACACATCTGAGCCTAAAATGTTTCGGATACATATCAAAATATTTCACTGACAGCCACACAGCGATTTAGCAACATAAACATGCAGAAGTTCGACAGAAAAACACTAAACGGCGCAGAAAACCGCAACTGCGGACGTGATGACGTCACATGCGCGCGACAGTAGAACATGCCAGAAATACTATGACAACTGTGTCAAAAACAAACATATTAATATTAATCATGTGTGTGTTTTAGTCATAGCATCAAATAAACTTACATGACACAAGCAGCTTTGGTCCTGGCTGTCCGGAGTCTGCTTCTCTGGGCTTTTGCTCTTGCCGTTGTTTTGAAACCATCCCCGGCTGAAATGAGCGCAGAATAAACTCAGGAGTAAAACCAGCAGTCCGAGGGTCTGTGTAGCGTTTAACATTGCTCACGCAAAACACGTTTCCAGAAGCCCAACACATAAACAGACGACGAAACCACTCAAACTTCCCGTTTAGAGAACACGCCAGAACCCCCTGATTACACGCTAACTTACACATCCATTATAAAGATGAGCGGTGTCGCGTCTGCTGTCGGGAAATAAACACGCTAAAAATGCTCAAAATAATGGAAATTGCACCAGCCAAACATCGACACCGGAACACGTTATATAGTGGAGGCGTGGCTAAGCGAGCGGGGCGTTGAAGTGGGCGGTGCTTATGCGGTAGCGTCAGATGATTGATCGATGTTTGCTCCGCCCCCGCTCAGTACGGAGACCGCATTATCTGCGAATTCACTGAAGACTTTCACTTTTTCATTCTTTTAAGCGCAAAAATGCTCATCTTGAGAATTGCACTCAGTGTAGATTGTGATTAAAACACTAAATAAATAACATCAGTGGAAAATAAATGAACATAGGCTACAAAATATATTATTGCAGCGTCTTATCAGTCGCCGAATGAGCACATAAAAAGGTCACAAATTATAAATTACATAAAAATGACCATAAACTTGTAAATAGCTGACTATAGTTCGCTAAAAAGAACAATAGTTTGTGATTTTTTATATTTCTCATGTGACCAACGCCTTCACTCCTAGTGTTAAACTAGATTAATCATATTTAAATATGCTGTCATTTCAATTTATTTCCGTTTTCATTTCTTAAAATTAAGACATTTGTTTATTCATGTTTTTCAAGGTAGTATAAAATGCAGAAAGAATTGCTTTGACTGATAAAACGTAAAGAGAATAAATGTTATATTATCTGAGTTCCAGCCATCTCTGGTATTTTATATAAGGATAATGTATTTATAATGCAATGCAGTTTTTTAATGCAGCTCTAATCGACCACTGTAAACAATACTATAGAAATTCTGCCTCATTCTGTGATAAGAAGCCACATTAATATCCAAAAGGAAATTATTTCAAACACCAGTTCTGACATGACTTTTAGGATTGATAAAGGCACTCAGTTTAATGCATGTATTTTATGCATGCAAGCTTTTAGTAAACCAGAGCCTTGGTGATCAAAACAGCAGTTCAGATTTTCTGTATTTAATTTAATTTAATTCCTAATTGCACATGTTGAGTTGTTCCTCTGAAGGAGTGTTGTTTATGGATTTTTCCTCTTGAATTGCAGAAATAAAGACTTAGCTGATATGACTTTTATTGTGCTCTTAGTTTTTACTTAAACATGCACACAACCTGAAATTCTGGTCTGTATATGAAAAAACACACAAGGATGTAGGATTTAGATTGTTATGTGGGACTGTTTACAAGAGGGAATCTGCCATAAAGTGTGGTAGCTCTTGGTTGTTCAGCAGATTTGAAAGATGTGCTCATGCATAATTTGCATCAGTTTTTTCTACCATTTTCTTGTCTTCATGTGTAATTATTAACCTTTTTTAACCTGATCTGAAGACTTCAGACTGAAGTGATTTACAGTACTCAAGAACAGTCGTCCTGGTTCAACATGGGGTTCAGTGATTTGGTCGAGGACATAATGGTGAAAGAGGAACTCAAACTTTATAGTCAGATGCTGTCTGTGGGTTTACAACATTATTGTGTCCACAAACTCAGGCCAGCATTTCTAAATGGACCATAAAGAGCAACCAAATCTTTCAAGCTGATCACATGTAGAGGTAACTCAATCAGTATTTTTCTTGACAGAGAAATTGAAAAGGAAAAACATGTTCATCCAAGTGCTAAACCTTGTCACAGTTTTAAAAGATTGATTTATGGATTCCATATTAAAGAAACCCAACATTTCAGCTGTGATTCGAAATAACTGAAACCATACAGTTATACAGTATTTTAAGTAAAATATTTGGCTTTGGATAAAAGCACCTGCTTTGGTAAATGTAAAATGAATAAGAAATGCATGTTAGATTTATTCATTACTAAGCAAATGTGACATTTTTTGCAGATTCTCCAGAATTTCTTGTTTCTACCAAAAAATGAAAATTTATTTGTTTTTCCCAAATTCAATCATTGATTCAAATTTCTCATAAGCTTAATTGATTTGGTGTAAAGAGAGAAGAATTAATGACTATTTTTGTTTGAAAACTACATATAAAATAGCTACCAAAATAAATGTTGGTAACTACAGTTTGACTAAAAGTAATGACTAAAAGTTGACAAAAATGCAATGACTTTTCATCGATTAAAACTATGAAAGACTCAAATGACTAAAATGTGACTAAGACTATTAAGCATTCTTGTCTCAAGATAAAGACTAAGACTAAATGCCAAAAGTAAGACTGAAACAGACGTATAGTGCGTGATAACTTTAGCACTCCGCCCTAGGGATCCGCCCATTTACCCTCCTCTTGATTTAATCAGCATCACGGGGGGTAATCTGGTCAGAAGTGGTTGAAAGTGGACAGAAGGGACAGATTCAAATGCCAGGTGTAAACAGGTGTGTGTCTCCATCGTCCACTTGTGATCTGATCAACCAAATCGCATCTTAATACCGTAAACAGGGCCTCAGTGGTAACTGTGCTGCAGATCGTGTCAGCTTCTTTTGGCAAAAACCTGTAGGGTACATTTGCCTGAGCTAGTACAGTTAAGAAGTGTGATGGAATTTTTTACATTTTAATATATTTAGTAATCAATGTATAATAATCAAAGAGATCTGAGTAATCCGTAAGACTTAATCCATAAGATCAAGAAGGTAAATGGGTTTTCTTGTGTAACTGTGTGCATACGTGTCAGTCTTTACATGTTTTTTTATGAATGTTAGCAATATGTATCAGATATGACATGGCGTGATGGGGGGAGCTACTGGTTGGTGGAAGGCTGTAAACCCAAGGGATTATGGTCACCGTGAACTGTAACTGTGGACTTTATAAGATGCTCTGTGTGTTATCTCTTTGCTCACAGCAAGCTGTGTGTAAACCAGGGCCTGTATTCATGAAAAATCTCAGTGCTAAGAGTTGCTTTCTAAGAAAATTCTTAGAAATGTGGGTGTTTGCTCTTAAAATTAAAGAAAAGATCCTAGTAAAGACAAAAGTAATTCAGAAAGCATCTTAACCCTTAAAAGAGGTCTTAAGGTCCAAAATTGTTAGGAGTACAGACGAGGACTTTTAAGAGGCTTAAGAGTTTCTTTAGCAGTGGAGAAAATGGATGAAACATGAAGAGGGAGAAGAAATGTGTTGCACACAATGCATGACAGTGAGTTAATAAGACACTACACATTAGATCGTGCACGGATCATGTTTGTGATGATCTTATTAGAGACACACTAACATCTCCGACACCACGCTGAAATGCCACAGCGCCAGAAATGGATGTAATGACTACATTAACATATTTGGCAACTGGAAAAATGCAAATATGCAGCAGTTATTTGGGTCTGTCACAACCGTTTATAAGCAAAGTGACCACACAAACAATTACAGCACTTTCAGAACTTTATTGTGTCACTCTTCATTTCCTATAAAATACGTTAAGTATGACAGTATGGTAAATCAAAAATAAAGAATATATATACATGTGTGTGTGTGTGTGAGAGAGAGAGTACGGTAAAACAGGAAAAATTATGCCTGTAATTTCAAAGTGAAGGCTTATAATAGACCCTACTCTTAAAAGCGCTCTTTTATTTCCTTCTTGACAACCAACCAATCACAGTCTTCAAAACAGTCTGCATTAGAAGCTTCTACTCACAAACAATACAGAAATAATAACAGACAGCAAAGCACTGGAACAGCGCTTCTGTGTTTCTATGTACATAAATCTGGAATAAAAAATCAAAAGTTAAAAATAAACACTAATTTGACAAATGAAACAAAAAACATTCACTATTAATTAGTTATCAATATGTTTGTTTATACAGCTCCACTAATTTGAACTACAATTAACCTAGACATTCAAGGTCAAACCAACTACATATATCTTATAGATTCAGTAATGGCTATCATTAAAACTTGTCAACATTACAAAAACAAATTTTCTATTTAATTCAAGTTTTTTTAGTGTCTTCTTTCTTATCACGCTTCTTTAATATTCTTGGGAAAAGCTTTGAGATGTTGGGTTTGCCATGTGCTCTTCTGGTTTCTGATTGTTCCACAGACTCAGGGATGGACAGCAAAGACCCAAATCCTGAGCTGTGAGATGAGGCTTTTGAGCGCGATGAGCTAAAAACTGAAGCGCTGTCTGCTCCTGATCGTGATCTGAATGAACCGTAAGCAGAACTTCCCATGGAAAATGTGTCCGACTGCTCATCTCCACTCACTGGGGAAAATAAAATACAAATCAGTAAGACTCCTATTGAACACAATTCTGAAATGTATATATTGTATATATTATATATAATAATGTAGCCTTTTAGTAATCATAAGGTGCCCTTTAAAATATTATACAAATACTCTATTAATCAGATGCAAATTTTTGTGTGTGAAATATATTACAAGCCTGATCACTATATTGCAACTATTTAAAAATGACCATAGAGATTTATAGAATCTGAAACAAAAAAAAAAAAAATGGAAGAACAAATTATCAGAATAAAAACAAGTGCTTAAACTCCAGAAAACTTTGATCATCAGCCTAAGGAGTTCAAAATAAATATTACATGTGCTATACTTAAATTATTTCATTTCAGGTTTGCCTTTGCTGTCATAATTTAAATGATCAACATTGCTGTTAAAAATTGAGAAAATGAGAGATGTACAAAGAGTCCAAATTTTAAGAGGAAAAACAAATGTTCACATGTTCACAACAAAACAGATGGGATTAATGGAAAACACTTCCATGTCACATGGAGACTCAAGTGCCAAATTAAACAAAATCCACTCACTGTTTGGTGGTGGCAATTCCATGCTGTTATATCGTTTTATGGCCCCTGATTTGTAACTTGAGTAATATGAATCTCTGGACCGTGATGATCCTAAAACTGAGTCTGCTCCTGATCGTGATCTGAATGAACCATAAGCAGAACTTCCCAGAGACCATGAATCAGATCCATCATCTCCACTCACTGTAATAATGAAAGCAGAAAGCGGATCAGTGCTAGAACATTTACATTAATGCATTTGACAGACCAATGTTAATCCAAAGTGACTGACATGCCATTAAGGGAATATATTCATCAGTTCATGTGGTTGTGAATCATTCAGATAGTCAGTCAGTGTTATGTCATCTCTAAATGGGTCAGGAAATTAAAGATTCACTTAGTGCTCTGTGGTTCACTTAAACAGAATATATAATATAAATGCAATGTTCAAGCTGATTTACTTTGACCCTACAGCTCTTGCCTGGCTTCCAGTGTGGGGTAACATATTACAAGTAAATCGAGTTACATTATCAGATTAATAGTAAAGTAACTCATTAATATATATCTATAGAAAAAAAAACATCTCAGTTTATTTTTCTAATTTTCCCATTTATTGACTGACAACTGTCTGGTCCTCGTGTTGATGGAAACTGGGAGTGAGGAGCAGAGACATTTCCTTCAGCCTGAGGCTTATTCATTTAAAATTGCCAAATATATAATTTTTTTTATTATTAAAAAACAAATAAGTAAGCCCAGCCCAGGTGGTAAAAAGTAATGCAAAAGTGCATTCTTTCTATAAAAGTAATGCATTTAGTTACCTTTTATGGAGTAACACAATATTGTAATGCATTAATTTTTAAAGTAAGTTACCTCAACATTGCTGGTTTCCTAATGAAGCTAAACAGAGCTGACCCTGATGAGTATCAGGATGGGAGGACATTTAAGAAAAACTAAGGGCCAGTTTGACTAACAGTGTATGCAACCGTCTTTTGGCGTTAAAATAGTATTGGCAGGACCATTTAAACCTTTTAAAAATACATCTGAAAAGCTCAGGAACAATGAGGAGGAAACACATCTGAGACTGTGTGTATAATATGCATACAATTTTATGATTTCACTCACTGGTCTGTGATCTGATATCCTCACTCCATTTGTCCATTTGCTCTTTCGTTTTCATTATACCATCAATCTCCTGTAAAATCTTTCTGTCTATTTGAAGATGGCAGCTGTTGTTTTGTGCCACTGTCTCCTCAATCTTCTCCAGCAGCTCCTTGATCTGAGTGTCGTCACTCCTGTTCGTATTGTTGAGGACATGATACCTGTTCCCACATTTGTCCAGCAGCCACTGGAGATCCTGTCCTTCACTCTCAATGTGCTGCTCTATAGATGTGTCTAACAGAGAGTCTCCACGAGTGAACAGCACTATAGTGTGACTCCAGACTCTCTCACCGAGCAGATCCAGATGCTCCTGTAATGATTTTCTCTCGTCCTCTTTAAATCCAGTGTCCACACGTATGATCAGTAGTACAGCGTGTGGTCCTGGAGGACACAGAGACACACTGAGCAAAATCTCCTGTTTCAGTAACTCAGGACTGTCCTCTACAGTGTAATCCCAGTACCATCCTGGAGCTTCAATGACAGTGATGTGTCTGTCTGCTACTTCTCCATGTCTCTTCACACACTGAGCAGATCCCTCCGAGTCAAACTCCTCTCTGCCCAGGATGGTGTTGCCTGTTGAACTCTTACCAGCTCGTTTATACCCCATCAACACAATCCTCAGCTCTGAGAGATGTTGGGCTTCACCTGCAAGAAAGACAAAACACACTTATCCAAATTACTGTACTGAGAATCTGTAAATAACTGCTCTAAATTCATTTTTCAAGTCAATCCATCCTATTTGGTCCATAAAAATTCTAAAGTTTTGCGTGATTACCTATAAGTAATTGCAAAAAACGTTTATACAGCAGTGGATTCAAGCGTCAATATCTCAGCTCAAGACGGTTGTAGATCCTTGGATCAAAAAACTGATCTTTAAGCACATTACAAGGTATTTGCTAACACACTATAACTCATTCTTTTGACTCAATTTTCCAAACCATTCATTCAGTTCTCAAAACAAAGACACATCTCAAAACTTTTAACACATTTCACCTGTCTTCATAGGAGTTTTGCTACACAAAAATGCCCTCAGTTTGCACAGGTTTAACCATGTTCTTATTCAGAAAACATAAGCACACAGGAGGGCTGCACAATTAATCGATTTTCTAATCGCGATTACAATTATAGATGCTGCGAATACATAATCGTTCAAAGCCACGATTACAAAAATAAATAAAAAATTTAAAATGCCCACTTGCATTATTCTGTGTGCTTGAGAGGTGTTTGCAGCGCGGGGTTTAACAAACTCAAACACACTGGATAAAAGACATTTAGTGTAACTGATAGTCATTGTCACTCTGTTGTGCATGATAAAGATGTTAAACGCCAAACGTGTCAAAAGCAAAACAAAGTAGCAGTACTTGTTTGAACTGTGTACCACACTGACCTTATATCAAAAGAAAACAGCGCAGCGCGAGCTTATGCGTTTATTACAGTAACCAGTCATGATCACGTGCTAAACAACACTGTGAAATACAGTAAGAAGCAGAGTTCTCCAGAACAAATCACGTCTATTTACTTTAAACTTGTTTAAAGCCAAATAAATCGGAGCTTCTCATCAACACTGAGGCAGAAACAGTGCAATAATGATCCAATTAGAAGACGTTTTACAGTTTTTTACAATTGCTATGACAGATTTTTCAATACTTTTAATTTTCCAAAACTCTTAACGCACCAACTCACCTAAAACACACAATTGGCAAAACAGTTAATTTCATGCTCAAAATCACACATTGTAAACTAAACCCCAAAACTTATTTTCAAAATACAATAACACAATACACTATGTCTAACAAAACACTGCAAACATGTTTCAAATCAAATAATTATTCAAAACACTAACACATGTTCTCTTCCAACAGGAACATTTAGTCAATCATAACACAATGACAAAAAAAAACACTATCATCAACTGAAATTACAGAAACTGCATTATTTTATGTGTCAGGTCTGCCCTTATACAATAGACAGTATATTGTATTGATCATAGATTGTGTTTTGCACTGTAGTTTCTTTTGAAGCCTGTCTAAATTTTTGTTTTGTTGGGTTTAGTAAATGCATGCATTTTGTTTCTTTCGCTGCAGAAATTCAATACAAAAAATGAATGACCATCTCAGAGTAGCTTTATAGAATGTACAGTTTATGAAAAAAAAGACAGAGACAGAATTGCTGCAGTAAAGACTTTATTTGCAAAATGACATTACTGCAGATATACAAACAGAAAAAACACCGGAATAATAATAAAAAAAACAAAGTAATCTTCTAATCTGCCCGGTCTTCTGCATTTGGCCACATGTTCTCATCCACATCACACCTGATATCTTCTCTGGCAAGGCATCGTGGGAAGAATCTTTTTGCATGCCTTATCCACCCCTGGCAGTGTTCAGCTGTGATGTCTTGGCATGCAGCATCCATTGCATTCAGGAGGGACATTTGGTCATGTGGACGATGGTCAAAAACCTTCCATCTCCAGGCTGAGAAAAACTCCTCAATGGGGTTGAGGAAAGGGGAGTAAGGGGCAAGGAAATGGGACATCATCCTTGGATGGGCGTCAAACCAGGCTGTGACTGCACCGGAATGGTGGAATGCCACATTGTCCCATGTGATCACATATATTGACAAGTGGTCCCCCACCTGTCCCCTTTCTATCTCTGGCACCAGTCTTTCGTGCAGGTCTTCTAAAAACAGGAGAAGGAGGTCGGTGTTGTAGGGGCCAATCTCACATTTATGCAGGAGTGCACCATTGTTGGAGATTGCGGCGCACATGGTGATGTTGGCTTCTCTCTGGCCCGGCACGGTAACTGTGGCCCTTTTGCCAATTATGTGACGGAGTTCTTTGATACGCTCACTATTCCTTTCAAAAGGAACGATGTATAGTTGTTTCATTCGGACTCTGTGTTTAGCTAGAGTCCGAGAAATGGATGTTATGCTGATTGCTGCAATGTTCCCAAAGACAAGGTTGTCCTCTACAACTCTGGACTGAATGTCCTTCAGTTTTATTTCATTGTCAGCAATCACAATGTTGACAATAGCCAACATGGTGATTGCTGTTCTTCATTCAGGAGCTTCCCTCTGCCCCCTGAGGGAGGTAGATGTTGAATCCTTAGAGGGACAAAATACAGTTACATATTAGAGACTGGAGGCATACAGTCACTCTAATACTGTAAATGGTAATATTACAGTATTTACACTTTGCTGTAGGAGAAGCAATATCCTACCTGTTGGTTTCTGTGTCCCGGCTGAGATTTGGCTGTACTCGTTCACCAGCCTCTCTGTATGATAGCCCGTGGTTTGACACATAGTAGCTCTTATTTGATCAGTTACCCTAGCTCTGGTCCTTCTTTGAGCGCCACCACGCATTCTAACTCCTCTCCCTCTACCTTGCCCCACTCCTCTCCCTTGTCCTTGTCCTTGCCCCACTCCTCTCCCTTGTCCTGGTACTCGTCTTCCTCTCCCTCGTGCAGGCATTTCTTTCTTTCTTTCTTTGTGTTGCTCTATATTGTTCCTTTTCCACACAAGATCAGCCCAAAGAGTCCTCTTTTAGAACATATGATCATGTGATTGAAAGAACCTCAACAGTGTACTTCCTAGATGGGAATCAGCTGTGATTTATATATTTGCATAACTTCAATAAGCTGTTTCTCATTATCAATGGAATAAAATACAGGGAATATATTTGTGTTTCAATTCACAATATGAACAGCTGTTCACTTTGACTTTAGCCTGTAAGGTTAGGTTTAGAACATGGTGTTATCTGTTCTGACATACAGTGTTAAAGCATTGGTAAATTTGGCAGTAAAAATCCATTGTTTTGGTCTTGTTTGAGCTTGTGTGTAAAAGAAGTTCAAGCATTTTAAATTTGTGTTAATTGTATGCATTTTGTGTTAAAGCAACAAGAAATGTATTAATAGTATAGCTTACACAGGCGGATGTAGTGCTAACTGTGTTAAGAGTTTAGTAAACTTGTTAAATGTATTGAAAAAACTGCCATAGCGATTGTAAAAAACTGTAATAAAAAAAACAAAGTAATCTTCTAATCTGCCCGGTCTTCTGCATTTGGCCACATGTTCTCATCCACATCACACCTGATATCTTCTCTGGCAAGGCATCGTGGGAAGAATCTTTTTGCATGCCTTATCCACCCCTGGCAGTGTTCAGCTGTGATGTCTTGGCATGCAGCATCCAGGAGGGACATTTGGTCATGTGGACGATGGTCAAAAACCTTCCATCTCCAGGCTGAGAAAAACTCCTCAATGGGGTTGAGGAAAGGGGAGTAAGGGGCAAGGAAATGAGACATCATCCTTGGATGGGCGTCAAACCAGGCTGTGACTGCACCGGAATGGTGGAATGCCACATTGTCCCATGTGATCACATATATTGGCAAGTGGTCCCCCACCTGTCCCCTTTCTACCTCTGGCACCAGTGTTTCGTGCAGGTCTTCTAAAAACAGGAGAAGGCAGTCGGTGTTGTAGGGGCCAATCTCACATTTATGCAGGAGTGCACCATTGTTGGAGATTGCGGCGCACATGGTGATGTTGGCTCCTCTCTGGCCCGGCACGGTAACTGTGGCCCTTTTGCCAATTATGTTTCTCCCACGGCGACGCCTTTTCGCCAAGTTGAAGCCAGCCTCGTCAACATAGATAATTTCATGTGGGACTTGATTGGCCTCCAACTCCATGACTCTCTGAACATAATTAGACACAGTGTATGTAAATGCTGTGCTGTACTGTATATCTACTGTATGTCCTAATGTACTCCAGGTTTATAGAGCAGTTTACTGCAAAACACACTGTGTATAGTACAGTAATGACTGTATTGCGTAACCTTACCTGGACGTATTGGTGACGGAGTTCTTTGATACACTCACTGTTCCTTTCAAAAGGAACTTTGTATAGTTGTTTCATTCGGACTCTGTGTTTAGCTAGAGTCCGAGAAATGGATGTTATGCTGATTGCTGCAATGTTCCCAAAGACAAGGTTGTCCTCTACAACTCTGGACTGAATGTCCTTCAGTTTTATTTAATTGTCAGCAATCACCATGTTGACAATAGCAAGTTCCTGTTCTTCATTCAGGAGCTTCCCTCTGCCCCCTGAGGGAGGTAGACGTTGAATCCTTAGAGGGACAAAATACAGTTACATATTAGAGACTGGAGGCATACAGTCACTCTAATACTGTAAATGGTAATATTACAGTATTTACACTTTGCTGTAGGAGAAGCAATATCCTACCTGTTGGTTTCTCTGAAAATACGGACAATGGATGCCACTGTGTCCCGGCTGAGATTTGGCTGTACTCGTTCACCAGCCTCTCTGTATGATAGCCCGTGGTTTATGACATGGTCAATGATAGTAGCTCTTATTTGATCAGTTACCCTAGCTCTGGTCCTTCTTTGAGCGCCACCACGCATTCTAACTCCTCTCCCTCTACCTTGCCCCACTCCTCTCCCTTGTCCTTGTCCTTGTCCTTGCCCCACTCCCCTTGTCCTTGTCCTTGCCCCACTCCTCTCCCTTGTCCTTGTCCTTGTCCTTGCCCCACTCCTCTCCCTTGTCCTTGTCCCGCTCCTCTCCCTTGTCCTTGTCCTTGTCATTGTCCTTGCCCCACTCCTCTCCCTTGTCCTTGTCCTTGCCCCACTCTTCTCCCTTGTCCTTGTCCTTGCCCCACTCCTCTCCCTTGTCCCACTCCTCTCCCTTGTCCTTGTCCTTGTCCTTGCCCCACTCCTCTCCCTTGTCCTTGTCCTTGCCCCACTCCTCTCCCTTGTCCTTGTCCTTGTCCCACTCCTCTCCCTTGTCCTTGTCCTTGCCCCACTCCTCTCCCTTGTCCTTGTCCTTGCCCCACTCCTCTCCCTTGTCCTTGTCCTTGCTCCACTCCTCTCCCTTGTCCTTGTCCTTGCCCCACTCCTCTCCCTTGTCCTTGTCCTTGTCCTTGTCCCACTCTTCTCCCTTGTCCTTGTCCTTGCCCCACTCCTCTCCCTTGTCCTTGTCCTTGCCCCACTCCTCTCCCTTGTCCTTGTCCTTGCCCCACTCCTCTCCCTTGTCCTGGTACTCGTCTTCCTCTCCCTCGTGCAGGCATTTCTTTCTTTCTTTGTGTTGCTCTATATTGTTCCTTTTCCACACAAGATCAGCCCAAAGAGTCCTCTTTTAGAACATATGATCATGTGATTGAAAGAACCTCAACACCTGAGTGTGCTTCCTAGATGGGAATCAGCTGTGATTTATATATTTGCATAACTTCAATAAGCTGTTTCTCATTATCAATGGAATAAAATACAGGGAATATATTTGTGTTTCAATTCACAATATGAACAGCTGTTCACTTTGACTTTAGCCTGTAAGGTTAGGTTTAGAACATGGTGTTATCTGTTCTGACATACAGTGTTAAAGCATTGGTAAATTTGGCAGTAAAAATCCATTGTTTTGGTCTTGTTTGAGCTTGTGTGTAAAAGAAGTTCAAGCATTTTAAATTTGTGTTAATTGTATGCATTTTGTGTTAAAGCAACAAGAAATGTGTTAATAGTATAGCTTACACAGGCGGATGTAGTGCTAACTGTGTTAAGAGTTTAGGAAACTTGTTAAATGTATTGAAAAAACTGCCATAGCAATTGTAAAAAACGTACCAGGTTACGTATGTAACCCAGGTTCCCTGAAGGGAACGAGAGCTACGTCCGAAGACGCTATGGGAACGCTATCAGCGTAACCGGCGCTCTGAATATTTTATACAACAGTCTAATGGATGGGCGAGGCGTCACGGGCGGGGTGACGCCACGACCAGGAAGTTATATAAGCACGTGCGGCGGAAGTATGGCTCGGGACGTAGCTCTCGTTCCCTTCAGGGAACCTGGGTTACATACGTAACCTGGTACGTTCCCTTCCAGGAACTTCGAGCTACGTCCGAAGACGCTATGGGAACGCAATACCAACGCCGCCAGACTGACAAGTCCCTGCCTAGTGTCAGGCTGAAAGGACAGAGGAGCCTGGAGTGGCTCTGATGTCGAGGTTGTAAAACCTGGCGAATGTCAGGGGCGTGGACCACCCAGCAGCGTTGCAGATGTCTTGCATGGAGACACCTGCCCAGAAGGCCTTGGAGGCCGCCACACCTCGGGTCGAGTGCGCTCTGACTCCCAGCGGCGGGGAAAGGTCAGAGGTCTCGTACGCCAGATTGATGGCATCCACTATCCACCTGCTAAGAGTGGGCTTCGAAGCTGGAAGACCCCTCTTAGGCGGACCAAAGCACACGAGCAATTGGACCGTCTTTCTCCACAGGGCAGCTCTGTGGATGCATGCGTCCAGTGCTCGCACTGGACACACACAGTTGTGCCTTTCCTGGTCGGGCTCCCTGAAGGGAGGAGGACAGAAGGCCTGGAGTACGACCGGCTGTGGTACGACCGTCAGAACCTTCGGTATGTACCCCGCACGGGGGTAGAGGAAGACTTTCGCCGAACCGGGCGCAAAGTCGATATGCGAAGGGGCCACAGATAGGGCCTGGAGGTCACTCACCCTCCTCAGAGAGGTGATAGCCAGCAGGAAGACGGTCTTGATCGTGAGGAGTCTATCAGTTATCTCCCCGAGAGGCTCAAAGGGTGCTCTGCCCATAGCCTCTAGTACCACCGCCAGGTCCCACGTGGGGACACGGGGCCGTACAGGCGGCCTCAGCCTCAGCCTCAGCGCACCGCGGAGGAAACGTGTAACCAGGGGGTGTCTGCCCACTGAATGGCCACTGATAAGGGCGTGGTACGACGAGATAGCTGCCACGTAGACCTTAATAGTGGAGTGGGTTAACCCTGCGGAGAAGCGGGCCTGCAGGAACTCCAGAACTGCGCGGATCGGGCAGCTGACTGGGTCGAGCTGGCGGTCTCCGCACCATGAAGTGAAGAGTTTCCACTTCAAGGCGTACAGTTTCCTCGTAGAGGGAGCTCTGGATTGGAGGATGGTCTCGACAACCTCGGTTGACAGACCGGAAGCTATGAGTTGTGCCCCCTCAGGGGCCACACCCACAGCCTCCAGCACTCCGGGCGGGGGTGCACAAGGGTGCCCCCGGCCTGTGAGAGGAGATCGCTCCTGATCGGTACCGGCCACGGGGTGCCGTCGAGGAGGGAAATCAGATCCGAGAACCATACTCGGCCCGGCCAGAACGGCGCTACTAACAGTAGGCTTACCGCGTCCCGGCGCACTCTCGCCAAAACTCCCGGGAGCAGAGCGATCGGGGGGAAGGCGTACAGATGAAGCCTCGGCCAGGTCTGTACCATAGCATCCAGTCCCAGAGGCGCTGGAGGAGCTAGAGAGAACCAAAGGGGACATTGCGCAGACTCTCGAGTCGCAAAGAGGTCCACCTGTGCTTGGCCAAAGACCTTCCAAATCTGCTTCACCACCTGGGGGTGAAGCATCCATTCCCCGGGCCTCGGCCCCTGTCTCGACAGGACGTCTGCTCCGACGTTGAGATACCCAGGAATGTGCAGAGCTCTCAATGATAGGAGCTTGCCCTGGGACCACACAAGGATCTGGTGTGCCAGCTTGTACAAGGGGCGCGACCGCAGACCTCCTTGGTGGTTGATGTAAGAGACCACTGCCGTGCTGTCGGTGCGGACCAGCACGTGGCGATCTCTCAAGTCTGGGAGGAAGTGCTTGAGAGCACGGAACACAGCTAGGATCTCTAGCCAGTTGATATGCCACGCCAGGTGGCGACCACTCCACAGACCGCGGGCAGGGTGGCCACTCATGACCGCACCCCAACCGGTGAGGGAGGCGTCCGTCGCTAGCGAGATGCGGCGACAAGGAGCTCCCAGCGCCGGGCCCTGGGACAAGAACCAGGGTTTCCTCCACATGTCTAAGGCACGGATACAGCACCGTGATACCTTGACAGCGCGGAGCGAGTTTCCCCTCAGGGAGACCCCCCTGGTCTTGAGCCACCACTGTAGGGGCCTCATGTACAGCAGGCCAGAAGGAATCACGCTGGACGCAGCTGCCATGAGCCCAAGCAGCCTCTGAAACTGCTTGACAGTGAATGGCTGGCCTTCTCGCACTCTCCTGACTGCCGTGAGGATCGACTCGATCCGAGCAGGGGTCAAACGAGCCTGCATCGTGGTCGAATCCCACACCACGCCTAGATAAGTGGTTCTCTGAGCTGGAGAAAGCACACTCTTCTTGGCGTTTAGTCTTAACCCCAAATCTTTCATGTGGGCAAGAACGACATCTCGATGCCGAACTGCCAACTGCTCTGATTGAGCAAGAATCAACCAATCGTCGATATAATTTAGTATGCGGATGCCTTGCAGTCGCAACGGGACCAGTGCCGCATCCACACACTTGGTGAAAGTGCGGGGTGAGAGTGCTAGGCCGAAGGGAAGAACCCGATACTGGTATGCTTTGCCCCCGAAAGCGAACCTCAGGAACCTCCTGTGAGAGGGAATGATGGACACATGGAAATAGGCGTCTTTGAGGTCTATCGTGACAAACCAGTCCTCGGACCTGATTTGGGACACGATCTGCTTGACCGTCAACATCTTGAACTTCAGCGGTCTGACTGAGAGGTTCAAGAGACGCAAGTCCAGTATGGGCCTGAGCCCTCCATCCCTCTTCGGAACAATGAAGTACCGGCTGTAGAAGCCGGTGTGCACTTCGTGAAGTGGAACCAACTCTATGGCTTCCTTTTTCAGCAAAGTGTTGACTTGCTGTTCCAGGACCAGAGCCTGCTCGGGGCGGACCGTAGTCACGCAGACCCCGTTGAACCGCGGGGGCGGCCCATCGAACTGGATGGAATAGCCAGCCTCTACCGTGCGCAGGACCCAGAGAGACACGTTCGGCAGCCGTTGCCAGGCCGCCAAACGATCTACTAAGGGAATCAGTCTCTCGAGACTGACCTCTGGTGTTAGAGAAGCGGCCAGACCGCTGTCTTGCTGGAGCGTACCGGCAGGGGACGCGTAGTCTGGCGGCTGGGGCGAGTCTCTCAGGCCCGCTGAGATCACAGGCGGTAGAACCTGAGGATAGTACTCGCTGGGACCTGCTGTGCCCTGGAACTGCAGGGTTGGCAGACAGATCCCCGGAGGGCACCGAGGGGAGACGGTCACCGTGAGCTGCGGTGTGAGTCGCTCCACCCCAGTAGGGGTCACCCTCCGAAGTCCTGGGACTTGCCCATCAGGACTTCCTTGCCGCGGACCTCTTGGCCGCCAAGACATCCCTCAGGTCTGTCTTGGGTTTTGAGGCCCCCGGCGCGGAGCGCCGCTGCCCTCGGCTCCGCCTCGGGGGAGCACGAGAGGCGACGCTCTCCTTCTGCGCAGCCCTGTGCGAGGAACTAGTATGCGGAGGAGGCTGCTCCCGCCCAGCAGCCTCCAGAGTTAGAGAGCGGCGGGGGAGGAACCGCCGAAACGCCTCCGCTTGCCTACGGGCCTCCTGAAACCTGTCGACGACGGTACCCACGGCGTCGCCGAACAGGCCAGAAGGCTGAAGCGGGGCGTCCAGGAGGCAGACCCTGTCCTTCTCCTTAATGTCGGACAGGGTCAGCCACAAATGCCTCTCCGTTGCCACCATAGCTGCCATGGAGCGGCCGATAGCACGGGCCGACTCCTTGGTGGCGCGGAGAGCCAAATCGGCGGTTCTCCTGAGCTCTGAGATATCCTCAGCTCTGACATCCCCCAGCTCATCTAAATCCTTCAGCAGTTCGGCCTGGTACGCCTGCAACACCGCCATCGTGTGCAGACACGCACCAGCCTGTCCTGCTGCCGCATACCCCTTGCCCACCAGGGATGATGTGGTGCGCAGAGGCCTGGTGGGCAGGGTAGGAGCCTTCAAGGACGATGCTGTGGAAGGAGACAGATAGCCCGCCAGCGTCTGCTCAATCCGGGGCATCGCCCTATATCCACGCCCGTCCAATTCCCGTACATTACCGTAGTAATCTGACGCGGGAATGAAAGGGCGGGATGTATATGGTTTCACCCACGATCTCGACACCTCGGTGTGGAGATCGGGGAAAAACGGAAGGCTCCTGCGAGGAGGTGGCGGCCGCGAGCGCAGGAAACG
Organism: Barbus barbus; assembly: GCF_936440315.1. Lineage (NCBI taxonomy): Eukaryota > Metazoa > Chordata > Actinopteri > Cypriniformes > Cyprinidae > Barbus > Barbus barbus. The sequence continues at coordinate 1,572,865 of NC_136715.1, forward strand.
CTCGTCCAGCAGGCTGGACCGCGGCACAGTTGTTCTCTCGGGGGGCCAACTGATGTCAAGCTTGGCCACTGCCCGAGTTGCCACCTCCAAAAGCTCCTCGTATTGGGGCGAGAGAGGCGGCGTAACCTCTTCAACGCTCGTCACATCAATCTCCTCGGAGGAAGATAGACGAAGCGCTGAGTCCTCATCTCGGGGGGAAGTAACCGCTTCCCCGAGAGACGGGACACCAGATCTGGCGGATACGGGAGGAGATAGAGACATGCCCGTCTCACTCCCGCCAGCCAGATCAGCCTGCGAGCCCCACGAGTGTAGCAGCCGCTCTGCCTCGGCAGCAGCGGGGCCAGCACCGCGTGGGAGGCTCGCGAAGGCTCCCTTCTCGAAGAGAGCCTTCCGGGTGTGGAGTGTGCGCAGCGGGAGCCGCTCACAGTGCAGGCAACCAGCTCCCTCGAGAGCTGATGCCGCATGCTCCGCACCCAAACAGACCACGCACAGGCTGTGTGTGTCTCCACTCGTGATGTAACGAGGGCAGGGACTGACACACAACCTGAAACGCGATCTGGGATCGCCCCTAGTCTTTGCCTTAGCTTTAGGCATTTTTCCCTGGCTTTCCAAGACAGACAACACCAAATAAGACTCACAAGACAAAGAATCAGACTGACAATACACAGAGCGCTTGCTGAATGACAGAAAGCTGATGCCGGCTCCGCCGCACGTGCTTATATAACTTCCTGGTCGTGACGTCACCCCGCCCGTGATGCCTCGCCCATCCATTAGACTGTTGTATAAAATATTCAGAGCGCCGGTTACGCTGATAGCGTTCCCATAGCGTCTTCGGACGTAGCTCGAAGTTCCTGGAAGGGAACTGTATTAGATTTTTAATGGATCTCATATTGTATGTTCTATACAGATCAAACTGAGACATAAGTAATGCAGTTTTTTTAATGCCATTAATTGTTAGCATTTTGACAGTCTATGCACTATAATTGACTACATTTCCTGTTGGATAGAAAACCAGTGCTAATGTTATGACTCGATTTTGAATCAGGCTTGCTGTGTTTTGATAGAGTTAGTATATGAAGAAAAAGGTATTCAGCATTTTGAAATATAGAGTTTGTATTTATTTAACAAAATGTGGTTTTGACCCGAAAATAACTATTTGGATAACTGTGTGATGTAGGTGTGTTGAAAAAGTACTGTAAGTATTGGTAAACGCTTGTTACCGATTGAAAAAAAACTGTAAATTGCAGAAGTAGAGGCTTTGCGCTATATTTCAAGTTATTTCAATGAAGAACATTAGGTCTTCATTTCTGTCATGCTGTGTTTAAGCATTTGTAAAAAAAAGATAAGAAAGATCCATGATTTTTGGTATGGGGTAAGCTTGTGTGAAAAGAAGATTTAAGCATTTTAGAAAAGTGTTAATTGACTGAATATTGAGTGAAAACAACATGAATTGTGTTATGGTCATAACAGACATATGTTGTGTTAATTGTGTTTAGAGTTTTGAAAATGTGACTACAGATTGGACAAAGGGATGTTAGCGATTGAAAAAAAACTGTAAGTAGCAAAACTGATGTCACACCGGTCAGAATCTCAGGATAATATACAGTTTTTCTTGATTGCTAACACACAATTCATGAAACAATTCACCATTTTCTCACAACTATAAACACAATCTCAAAACTACAAACCAACTTGTGTAAACTTCAGACTTCCAGGTCAAAATCAAACAATTTAGTCAAAAACACATTCTGTTTTGTCAGTCTCACATTTTGGCCTCAGATGACACACAAACCTGACAAATACACAGACTACTTGTGAGAGGTGCTGAAATCGCGTTTGGTCTCGTACTGAATCGCGTATCTTGTCAGTGTGTGCACTTGCTTGGCCATTTTTAGATGATAAACAGGAAAGTGGGTCCAGCTGAATTGAAATGGTGATTTGTTGGATTGGTATAAAAAAGGTTATTATATCGCGGCAGTCGTCGTGTGAAGCCCTCTTAGTGTGAAGACCAAAGAGTGTAAAGACCATCAACTCTACCGTGCGACTCCACCAAGGGATAGAAGTATCGCTTTTTATTTTAGTTTATTCATTTATATATTTAGTATTGAAATGTTGTTATATGCATGTGTCAATTTTATTTAATTTCTTTATTTTCTTAAATATGTGGGTATATAGTATTTATAGAGTTGTAACTTTTAGTTTTAGTTACTTTTTCTTATTTGTAAGTCGCTTTGGACAAAAGCGTCTGCTAAATGACAAAAGTAAGTAAGTAAAAGTAAATTACGTACTTTCCTGTTTAGAGAACACTAGTGAGATCAATTCAAAACACTGTTACAAAAACCTCCTTGAGTGAATCAGGAGTCCTTTTGCTAGTCAATGTCTCTTACAGTATACAGCATAAACACAGGGGTGCAGATACAGTAAAATTCTGCAATAAACTTCTGCAATAAACTAAGAAAATTTTGCTTTCATTTTCATTACAATACAGTAAAGTGACCTTACAGTAGATGAAAAGCACTAGAAGAGAAAAGTTCAAAAACCAAACAACAGAATATAAAGTGAACACACATTGGAATATAGTGTCAGTTACTTTACAGAAATAAATAAATAAATTAATAAATTATTAAATTATTAAATACATTCATTCATTCATTCATTCATTCATTCAGCATCCTCTGCCAATTTGCCTTACAGTATTGGTAGTATCCTTATTTGTTACACTATAGCAGGCTCTTGGTCTTCTGACAAAAGACTTATCTGCATCCCCCGGCCTAGACAGTCATCTCTCAGTTCTGCACAAAATACATGTAAGGAATACTTGGCTACAAATCAATTCGACAGTAATTAATTTGAGGGTGTACAGTATTTACTGTACATAGGTTACGTACGTAACCCTCGTTCCCTGATGGAGGGAACGGAGACGTTATGTTGTGACAACATAGGGGATTTACTTGGAAGCCTCAAACATCTCTGATTAAGAGAAAACGCCAATGAAATTGGCTAGTGGAATTTGCATACCTGAGCCCCTCCCCGTGCATACGGGTATTAAAGGGTGACAGGTGCATCCACTCATCAGGTTTTCCCGCTGAGGAGCCAAGAACAAGTCCTAGGCAATCAGCGATGGTTCAAGATTGTGGCATGGGGACATAACATCTCCGTTCCCTCCATAAGGGAACGAGGGTTACGTACGTAACCGAGACGTTCCCTATCTGTCGGTCACTAAGAGTTATGTCGTGATGACATAGGGGTCCTTTGGAAAGCGCCACAACCTGAAACCCGTCACGAACTTGTGGCATGCAGATGTTGACAAGCTAGCGCGTGACAGACAAATGCCATGCGATGGTCGCAACCTTCCCATCGCCCCAGCGCAAATTCGCTAACCTGGGTGCCCGCAGGGACCACTGAGTACAGTGCTGCTGGAGATAGCCAACCTGCTGTTCCTTAACCCAAGAAGTCGGAAGGGATTTCGACCTTCCATGAAAGATAGCTTCAAGTCTTTCCTATTTGTTGTTACAGCTTGGCAGTAACGATGGGGAAGCGAGCCTTCCGGAGAAGGGCGCTACGTAGGCCACATCCTGCCCGAAGGGAGGTAACATGTGGAGACACTGATATGGATGATATGTAGCGCCCCAGCCCGTCCTGGAGGCATCTGTTGTGACAACAACATGCCAGGACACTTGTTCTAAGGGCACCCCGGCCCGTAGAAAGGCAAGGTCCGTCCAGGGGCTGACAGAGCGGCGACACTCCCGTGTGATACTCACCCGAAGTGCACCACGGCGCCATGCCCACCTCGGGACTCGGGAGTGCAACCAGTGCTGAAATGGTCTCATATGAAGCAATCCGAGTGGTGTGACTGCAGCTGCGGATGCCATATGCCCCAGGAGCCTCTGAAACTGTTTCAGTGGAACCACCATTCTGCCTCTGAAGGAACTCAGGCAGTTCAGCACTGATTGGGCACGCTCGTCCGTGAGGCGCATCCTCATACTCACCGAGTCTAACTCCACACCGAGAAAAGAGATTCTCTGCACAGGGGAGAGCTTGCTCTTTTCCCAGTTGACCCGAAGCCCCAACTGGCTGAGGTGCCGTAACACCAGATCCCTGTGATCGCACAACTGCTCTCGGGACTGGGCCAGAATGAGACAGTCGTCGAGATAGTTGAGGATCCAGACGCCCACTTTGCGGAACGGGGCAAGCGGCGCCCTCTACGACCTTCGTGAAAACACGGGGAGACAGGGAGAGCCCGAAGGGGAGAACCTTGTACTGCCATGCCTGACCTTCGAACGCAAACCGTAGGAGCGGTCTGTGTCGCGGAAGGATCAAAACATGAAAGTAAGCATCCTTCAGGTCGAGCGCTGCAAACCAATCCTGGGGTTGGATGCACCTGATCATGCGCCTGTGTGTCAACATCTTGAACGGGAGCCTGCGCTGGCCCCGGTTCAAGACTCGCAAATCCAGCATTGTTCAAAGACCACTGCCTTTCTTGGGTATGATGAAGTAAGGGCTGTAAAACCCCTGCCTCATCTCAGCTGGAGGGACCGGCTCGATTGCGTCCTTTGCCAGGAGGACAGCAATCTCCTCGCAAAGGCAGGAGCGTTCCGAGATACCACTGAGGCCTTGAGAACGCAGCTGAACTTGGGAGGTCGCCTGGCGAACTGAATCGCATAGCCGGGTCAAATCGCCGTGCAAGGGGCTCCAATGGCACAATCGACGCTCAGTAGAGCTGGATGGTACAGAAGGCAGCGCGTTCTGAAGCATCCATACAGAACTCCCTGGGTTCCAAGGGGGACTGGCTAGAGGTACTGCGTCCCCGAACCGCACTCTCTTGGCCGCTGACAAGATGGGTCGCGGGCGAGAGTGAGGAGGCGTCGTCGCACACGCGTGAACCTGATAACCCGGAGGAAAAGGAAATTGCTCTTTCTGTGAAATTGTGGGTACCGCTGGCCCTTGGGGCAACGGCAGAACAGAAACAAAAGGTAACACAAGATTCTCCACCCGGCCCTCCTCCGGGGTAAGGAGCGGTGCTGTCCTCGCTGTCTCCTGAGAAAAAGCAAACTCCAACATCTCCGGGTTGCCCGCATCAGGGCCGCTTTGTCGATCTCCTGGACGACTTGGGGCCTGGCTGGGACGCGGGGGGCGCCGCCCTTCTGCGAGAGGCCCGACGCACAGGCCCAGGTGTTCGGCACGGGGCGGAGCAGCTCTGGAGGACGCAGAGAAGCGCCCACGGCGACGAGCAGACGGAGGCCTGGACCCGGGGGCAGCGGTTGACGGTGCATCGCGCTGGGGTAGGATGTGCTCGATCACCTCTGTCTGCTTCTGCACTGCCGAGAACTGCTGGGCAAAGCCCTCGACAGTGTCGCCGAACAGCCCAGCCTGGGAGATGGGAGCGTCAAGAAAGCGTGCTTTGTCAACATCCTTCATCTCTGCCAGGTTGAGCCAGAGATGGCGCTCTTGGACTACCATAGTAGACATCGCCTTCCCGAGAGACCGCGGCATGACTTTCGTCACTCGTAGAGCGAAGTCAGTCGCCGTGCGCAGCTCCTGCATCAACCCCGGGTCGGAACTACCCTCGTGCATTTGTTTAAGTGCCTTGGCTTGGTGAACCTGCAGGATAGCCATGGCATGCATGGTAGAGCATGGCATGCAGGGCAGAGGCTGCCTGGCCCGCAGCGCTATAAGCCTTGGCCGCCAGAACGGCCGTCAACTTACAGGCTTTGGACGGGAGACGCAGGCGATTCCTCCAGGTGGCGGGGTTTCACGGGCACAAATGCACCGCGACTGCTCTCTCCACCTGGGGAATGCCTGCGTACCCCCTGGCAGCCCCGCCATCGAGGGTAGTGAGGACGGAGGAGACAGACGAGCGGCTTCTGGCCATGAAAGGGGCAATCCACGACTTCGTCAGCTCCTCATGCACCTCTGGGAAGAAAGGCACCGGAGTGGAACGCGGTTGTGAGTAGCCACTCCGAGAAACCAATCATCCAGCTGCGAGGGCTCGGGACTGGGCGGTCTGTTGACCTCCAGACCGATGCTCACGGCTGCCCGGGCAAGCATGGCCGTCAACTCTGGGTCCGGTGCAGCGGTGGCGACCACACCCGAGGGGGGCAGCCCCACTGAAACTTCATCCTCAGAGGACGTAAACCCGTCCCCCGATGCTGCGATCAACATTCTATCCTCGGGCGGCGCACCGAAATAAATGCTAGGCGCCCCGTGGGACGAACCAGCAAAATCACCCGGGAGCTGGACGGGACATTCGCTGCGTGAGAAGTAAGAGGTCCGTGGGGACGTACCCGGCGGAGAGGCTCTTACTGTGACCCTCAGATCTCCCAGAGCGCCAGCCGGCGGTCCTCTGCTTGAGTCAGAGAGACCGGGCCGGTTGCGGCAGAGGGTGTCAATCCTTTCAGAAAGGAAAGGCGAGATCGAAGCGATGTCATGCTCATACGCCCACAACAGGCGCATGAGTCATCCACGAACGCAGCTTCAGCATGCTGGAGACCCAGACACTGAAGACATCATGAATAAATGACCTTAGACCTCATCCCCTTCATTTTTCTTTTCTCCTCCTATTCGTCTTTGTTTCCCACTACCAGGATTCATTTTCCAAAACACAATCACTTGTGCTCTTGTTCGTATCATCCTGAGATCATGACCTGTGTGTCATCAGTTTTACTACTGAATGTTCACACAGGGATAAATGTGTGCGATTTATGTTTATTTTTTGATGCTTGAGTTAATTACATTGTGTTTGTGTTTTCTGAATGAGAATTTGGCTAAACCTGTGCAAAATGATGGCGTTTTTGTTTAGAGTTTTGCAGAAAACACTGAGCAAATTGGAACGTGTGTGAAAACAGTTGAAATGTGTTAAAAGTTTTAAGAAACGTGTCTTTGTTTGGAGAACTGTATGAATGGTTTGGAAAATTGGGCCAAATGAATCAGTCATAGTGTAACAGACGTAGGCAAGTAAGTGCTGGTGCATGTAAACTAATTCCTAATTCCTAATTGCACTAATTCCTGATTGCCAAAAGGAGTTTTTTGTAACAGTGTTTTAAATTAATCTCACTAGAGTGCTTTATTTGACAGGTTTTTGTGTAATCTGAGGCCAAAGTTAGATTATGACAAAAGAGAATTTGTTTTTGACCAAAATATTTGATTTTGACCTGGAAGTCTGAAGATTGTACAAGTTGGTGTGTAGTTTTGAAATTGTGTTTATAGTTGTGAGAAAATGGTTAATTGTTTCATGAATTATGTATTAGCAATCAAGGAAAACTGTAACATATATAAACATTTTGCACATTCTTGCTTTATAATTTAAGGCCAAATGTAATGATCAAGAACAAAGTTCCACATTCAGGGACATTTATAACGGGATTTGAGTCACATTTTTAAATTTGAGGATAATTCTCATAAAACTTTTCTACAACTTTTTTTTAAAGTGAAATTAAAATTATATTTTAGTTTTCATAATCCACAATGTGTTTAAACAGTGTGACAGCAAAAAGTGGGAGTAAAAAATGTGTTACATTTGTTTAGAGATTTTTAAATAAATAAATAAAGTAGCATAAATCTTCGGTTCCAGATTTATACCACATTATTATTATTATTATTATTATTACTATTATTATTTGTTTATTTATTTATTGTTTTTCTTTAGGCTTATTTATTTAAATGTCCTTTCTATTCTCGTATATGTATGTATATGGGAAGTCGTGGCCTAATGGTTAGAGAGTCTGACTCGTAATCCAAAGGTTGCGGGTTCGAGTCTCGGGCCGGCAGGGATTGTAGGTGGGGGAAGTGAATGTCCAGCGCTCTCTCCACCCTCAATACCACGACTGAGGTGCCCTTGAGCAAGGCACCGAACCCCCAACTGCTCCCAGGGCGCCGCAGCATAAATGCTGCCCACGGCTCCGGGTGTGTGTTCACTGCTGTGTGTGTGTGTGTTCACTGCTGTGTGTGTGCACGTTGGATGGGTTAAATGCAGAGCACGAATTCCGAGTATGGGTCACCATACTTGGCAGTAAAAAAAAAATAAATAAATAAATATATATATATATTTAAGAGCTCCTAAAAAACACAATCGTCTTTACCTTACAATAGTCTTCCATCAAACTTTTGCTAGAGAGACACTGGTTTACATTATCCAACCATCATAGACTAGTCCTGAGTGTAGCAGTGGCTCCTTATGGGACAATAAAATAATCGTCCTCTTTGGATTAGATTTGAGGAACTGATTGGCTAAACTATTACACAGACCCGCCTCCTGTGAGTGATTTCTCTATTGCCCCAGAGCTGAAATTGAGACATGCTTACAGGCAAAGGCCACATAAAGGAAAAGCATATTTTGCACAGATGATTTTCTATTCTATTTTATTATTTATATCTATATCTATTATTATTTTCCCCTTATTATTATTTGCTCTTTTCACTATCTGTGGCCGTAAAATTAGTTACGACTAGCACCGTGCCCAAGCATCCTGCCCTAAATCTCCTTATCTCAGGAGACCTCTAAAATCCAGGATAATTTTGAGGGAACATCTGGACAAATTCCAGAACAGGACGTTCTTATCACTTAAGCATAATTCAACCAGAAAAAGGGCAAAGACATTGGCATCTGGAAAAACTCCAGCACAGACCCTCCCTGATATCCTAACTATTAAAGCATTAATTCAATGATGGTATTAACAAAGATGATGTTTTTACTACACACGTCCGAGCTAAGAAAATCTCCAGGTCTCCCCAAACGTGATAGTCTCATGTCTCAGACAACTCTCCTCTCTCCTCTTCACATTCCAGGAACGCACCTTTTCTGCTTATTAACAGACAAAGAGACTCAAAACCTGTGCTTAAGCATTTCAAAAGGGACAAATTATAATTGTTCTGCTATTGAAGCAATATACTCAAAACAATGTATACAATATATTTACAATATATATTAAGGTTGTATTTCATGTCATTTATAAGCTTGCTGTGTTATTGGAATCAATGGTATTGTTGTAATCTTTCGATGTCTAATGTCTCACGATCACTATTGTTTAGTTTCACATGCTTGGTGTGATTTATTTAGAATTTAGGATAATTTAATCGATGCATTAACCCATGAAGTACATAAAATTAAGGTATGTACCCTGTGCACGCCAAATACGTAATGTTTGATTTCGAATGAAAGCTAGTTGCGTCAGCAATAATCTGGTGTGGATGAAAAGTGACTTTTCTCATCATAATGTATGATTAAAACACTTATATGAATCTGCTAGGATTTTCATGTTATGGAATAATTTGACAAAGGATTCACGCTTGGAAAACTGAGCCGTGCGGGGCGGGGCTCCGCACTACAGAAACGCGTGTGATTGGATCAAACAGAAAAAGCGGCAGACTGAAATCAGCCCGTTAAAGACAGGCACCCAACAGGGTGTGTTGTTGAAACTTTGTCTTCTGCTTTGATCGCGCTGTTAAGCGCTTCCAGTCATTAACATCTGGCCGAGCATGAACAACGATCAAGACTTAGTCAAACTTCTAAAGAAACTTTAGCAGCTGAACCAAAGAACTGAAACGAACTTCCTAAGAGCGTCATCACTCCACAGAGAAACCAACCAATTGCGAAAGGGCATCCCCAGTGACGACGCATCACCAGCCAATCCGCGCCGGGATCCCCTCGACCGGGAAAGGAACGAAAACTCAACTTAAAGACAAACAATATTTCCTAACGCTGTTGGAAACTGGTTGTATTCATCTTTAAGAGTAAAGATAGTGAAGTTCCATGCTTGTGACTCCCTCAGGTTGAAGTAGAGCATTCTTGAAAACGAGCATTAGAACCTTAAACCTTTTAGAACCTTTTCTGTTTTGTGTTATTTAGCTTAGTATTGTGGTAGAGTAGTGAAATAAACTTTGATTCTATTAAGAAATCTGTCTGTTGCTGTGTAATTTTCAAATCTTAATTATTTGCCAAAAGATTGCGTTAACTATGCTAAAATTACCTGTGCTAAGATTAACATGCTCAACATTACCTAATCAATTCTGTATTACTGTGGCCACAGTAATAATCTGAATTGTTAAGAGATAACGTACTGATTTTAATGCTTGCTGGACAAGTCGTTAATGAGGTATCGTTAATAATGTATAAGTTGGACATTTTGATTAATATCAATTAATCATAAATATCGAATCTTAAGAATGATTCCCTAAAAGCTAAAATGAAAATAATAGTTCTAAAGTTACTACACCGTGGTTAAACCAAATTTAAAAAAAAAAGAAAAAAGAAAAAAATTGCAAATGGTCAAGCAACCTCCATTAGACAACTTGAGATGGATTGACCCTAAAATGTCTACATAAAATAAGTCATGGATAATGTACAGTCATTATCTCAAAAGACTCCTGACAGGTTAGCAGGACCCCAATGTGACAACGAGTCTGTATGTTTGAAATAAATGATGATCATGAAATGCTAAGCAAAGTTTTTAAGTAATCTTGACCAACAAACACCAGAAACATCAGCAACATTTGCTGTTGGATCGATGAAACTGTCAGGATAATGTAATTTTCACACTGATCCAACCAGGAGTCACTGGAAGCTGATGTTTGTGTCAGATCTTAATGGGTTACTCCACCCCAAAATGAAAATTTTGTCATTATGTCGTTCCAAACCCGTAAAAGCTTTGTTCGTCTTATCGGAAGACAATTGTGACTGTCCCATTGACTGCCAAGTAAGTAACACAACTTTGATTTGAACGCAAACAGCGTATCCGTGTGGCGTGGTCGACACAGCAGCGTACGCTGCTTGTGTCCTGTGGATAATCTCCAAAATGGTGCTACGCTGACACGGAGGAGACGAATTGTTGAACAAAATCGCTGTTTTGTTTTCTTTGCGCAGAAAAAGTATTCTCGTCGCTTCATTAAATTCAGGTTGAACCACTGATGGCAGATGGACTATTGATGCTTTTCATACTTATCTGGGCCTTGACAGTGAGAGTTACTTGGCAGTCAATGGAATCAGTCACAAGCTCCCCAGTTTTAAGCCAAAATATCTTAAATTGTGTTCCAAAGATGAACAAAGCTTACAGGTTTGGAACAACATAATGACAAAATTTTAATTTTGGGGTGAAGTAACCCTTTATGATTCTCTCAATAATGTCCGTCATCCACATGAAAACAGACAGAACAGAGAGACACAGAGCAGAACAACAAAACACAGCCATGGCTGCACTATGTTGACTCACTCATCTGTGATCTGATGTTTTCTCTCAGTTTTTTCATCCTCTTCATTCGTTCTTCTGCTCTCTCTTCCTCTGCTCTTCTTCTCTCTATCTCCTGTAAAATCTTTCTGTCTATTTGAAGATGGCAGCTGTTGTTTTGTGCCACTGTCTCCTCAATCTTCTCCAGCAGCTCCTTGATCTGAGTGTCGTCACTCCTGTTCTTATTGTTGAGAACATGATACCTGTTCCCACATTTGTCCAGCAGCCACTGGAGACCCTGTCCTTCACTCTCAATGTGCTGCTCTATAGATGTGTCTAACAGAGAGTCTCCACGAGTGAACAGCACTATAGTGTGACTCCAGACTCTCTTACCGAGAAGATCCAGATGCTCCTGTAATGATTTTCTCTCGTCCTCTTTAAATCCAGTGTCCACACGTATGATCAGTAGTACAGCGTGTGGTCCTGGAGGACACAGAGACACACTGAGCAAAATCTCCTGTTTCAGTAACTCAGGACTGTCCTCTACAGTGTAATCGCAGTACCATCCTGGAGCTTCAATGACAGTGATGTGTCTGTCTGCTACTTCTCCATGTCTCCTCACACACTGAGCAGATCTCTTCAAGTCAAACTCCTCTCTGCCCAGGATGGTGTTGCCTGTTGAACTCTTACCAACTCCTTTATACCCCATCAACACAATCCTCAGCTCTGAGAGATGTTGGGCTTCACCTGCAACAAACAGAGAACAAAAACACTGACCCAAAATATTGTACTGAGCAGCAGTTTGAAACCATCAGTAAAGCAGTTTAAAAGAACCTGGCATTACAATGGCTGATGATGCCATTTTTTTGCACATGCATCCTCCCTCTTTGTTGTAAACAACAATGGCATCAGTGTGATTTCCTTGCTCCACATTTCATCTTGCAACAGAAAACTCAAGGTTCAGAATCATTTTCTTGAGGCTATGGATTATTGGTACTAATTTTGTAAATACAAATAAATTGACCTACATCTTGGATGGCCTGAGATTAACAGCAAATTTTTTTTTTTTTTTTTGGGGTGAAAAATATATTTCAGTAAGTCTATCTTTAAATAGGAACTGGGGTAAAGTTAACAGTATTTAGAAGGATGCAATGTTTAAAAATCTTACAATAATAAGAATGCTTAAAAACGGCTTATTTCATTTAAATTGGTAATCATACAATCATATCCTTTATGCTCTCAGTTTATCTCACAAATCAGAGGGTCATTCCTATATTCATCAGATTCACATGGAATATAAGGAATATGTGATTACAGTATCAGTTTCCCAGGATATACAGGATGTTCTAATCAAGATTCAATAATCACCTCTTGGACAACTAATCAGCTACACTTGTCATTTACTTTTAGTCTACCTTCTCAACATGAAGTGAATTAATAAAGGGGTCTCTATGTGTTGTTCAGTTTAAATTGTATCATATTGCACTTTTTTTCATCTTGGGTCAGCCTTAGTAAGAATGAGCACTGGCCTTAACAAACTGAACTGGTGAACATGTACTGTATTCTCCCACATGAAGCGATCATCTTCTGCTCTTCTGCTAGTTATAGCATGAAATAAACACGAACAAACATCAGAGGGCATGTTGAAACAGTTGAGTATTGTGTTTCGTGTAATCGCACAATCAGTGTTTCAGAATGATTTTAATAAAACAGTTTGTAAACAATGTGTCATGTAACATGATATTTACCTCAGAAAAGGCATTTAATGCCTGCAGCTTTTTAGATAGCTATAAAAATAACTCTAGCCCGTGTTGTTTGGTCATTTTAGACAAAAAAAAATCAAATAAAAAAATCGCTACTTCATCAGAATGGTGCAAAACTCTGTGACTTTTATGGCAGTCGCTATGAATTTTAGGATGCATTAAAGAATGAATAAAGCTGAGAAAGACAGAAACAGTAGACATGAGAAGAAACAAACAATGATCATTAATAATGACATTTTGTAGATTGTGGCTCAAACTGTAGATGGAGATATTTTACAAGATCAGTTACTTGGTCAGCCTTAAAGGAGTAGTTCACTTTCAGAACAAAAATTTACAGATAATGTACTCACCCCCTTGTCATCCAAGATGTTCATGTCTTTCTTTCTTCAGTCCTAAAGAATTTTTTTTTTTTAAGGAAAACATTTCAGCATTTCTCTCCTCATCTTGGATGACAAGGGGGTGAGTACATTACGTATGTCTTGACGACGTGTGCAAGAACGATACAGGTGGATGGAAGACTATGAAAGGCTGAAGGCAGAGATGGACGTGGCCGGCAAATTGCGTGGTGAAGACTTCTCGTTTGTTATTTTTTGTTATTTGCTTATGAATTACTGTATTTTTAAATAAAACAAAACCATTGTATTGGTGATTCGTTAAACTTTTAAATCAGTCTCTGAGTAATTAATTCTTAAAATCTTTATTTCGAGTTTCAAGTGGTCTGAACTTGACTGAATTAGCACAGACACCGGGAGCAGAGAATTGAGGCTTCATCCTACATCCATTCAGCAGAGAGGTAATTATAGAATGATCTATTATGAACCTGTTATGAGAAATATGGATGTGATTAGTGGATTTTAATTCCCTGTACCGGTATAGAAACTTTACAAAATGGACAAGATTCCAATAAGGCAGCATCCATTTATGATTGGAATGAATAATATTTGCACTGAATATGCTGTTGTTATTGCATAATGTTAATGTACTACATGAATTAAATTTAGGTTGCTGACCAGTGTCCAATCTCAGAAGAAAGCGATTTGTCAGTGGACACATCAAGAGTGCGCAAGTGTTTTGCTTAATAACAGATTTATGTTTCTGTCGTTTAGAATAAATTTCTGCTAGCCGGGAGGATTGATTCGTCTACTGCTTATTTTATTTAAAATTTTAATGCTGATTGTGCATGTTGTTTGCCATTAGCTGTAATTATAATCTACGAATAGACTTTTTTCTGCCTGTTAATTTGCATTTGGCAAACTGTACGACATTAGTTTCAATTTCAAGCCATTTGCATGCTATTGGCATTTATAGGCTTTACTGTGCTAATTAGAAATGCGTGGACAGCTGTATCCACTCAAGTAGGTTAGCTAAGCATTTGAGTGGAGTCGGTTCTGCGTCAGATATCGTGTTCAGCCCTCCTCGTGTTAACCCAGAAACGACAATGCACAGTATCTTTCCATTATTCTACTTCCCTTCCTTTCCACTTTTCACCACTTTCAACACCATATTCCTGCTGTCTCTGAATGGAAACACTTTTACACAACACGCAGGAGGCAGCACAATCATGCTAACCTGTCTCCTATCCACACTTCTATTGGACCTCTTACTTTTTCTATGGGTCTCTGGAATTGCCAGTCAGCTGTCAACGAAGCTGACTTTATTCCAGCCTTTGCTACTCAGTCAGATCTCAGTCTCTTAAGGCCGGGACACACCAAGCCAACTTCAAAGAACTAACGGCGACGAAAGCAGACGGTGTTGTCGCCACTTGTCAGACCAAAAAGCTGCATTTGAACACACTGCACAGACTACAGCCGACTGCAAACCAACACATGCATTCTGCGCCTGCGTGAGAGGAGTTAGCTGTCCATATCAGCAGCTATCAATAGTAAATATTCATCATTCAAAAGGAGAAACCCAAACAAGGATATAGGAGATACACGGAGATATTCCAAACGTAAACAAAGCAGCACTTGCTTACCATTTAGAAAATCAGTTATGCTGATAACTTTCTTCATTTTAAGCGGCTCATGCTTTTATGAAAATATTCACATATTAAAATGCTTGAGCAAGATCATGTAACATTAGAACAGCCTTCTGTCTGTGCTGCTTTCATTTACTTGCTTGTTTTCATTATTTCACTTTAATTCTTGGGCATGGACTCGTTCGCTACACCGAACATCCAATCAGAGCTCTCACTCGCTCCAACGGCCCGACGGTCCCGATACCAGTTAGATAGGGCAAACTGCCACTGACGTGAGCCCGACGAGAGCCAACGAGTGGAACACACAAAACAAACTAGCCCGACAGACTCTCCCCAACAGCCCGACGTTATAACAGACGGCTGACCGTCGGCTTGGTGTGTCTCAGCCTTTAGGTTTGACTGAGACCTGGATTAAACATTTTTCCAACAACTTTTCTTTCAGAATTGGATATGCTGTGGTCGTCATTCCAGGAGGATGGCAGCCCACTAGTACTTTTTGGTGACTACAACATCCACATTGAGAAGTTACATACTACTGACTTCCATTCTCTCCTAGCCTTTTTCGACCTTCGGCAGCTCAACACCACAGGTACCCATGAATCAGCTAACCAGCTTGACCTCATCTTTACATACATTTCTATCACAGATAACATCTTGGTCAAACCCTTGCATGTCTCAGATCATTCCATTATTACTTTTAATCTACATCTACCTGCTTCCACAACACCAAACCCTCTGCCAGTTTTGTTTAGACGAAATCTAAAGTCTCTTTCTCCTTCTTGACTTTCCTCTGTGGTATCATCATAACAAAGTTATAGATGTGAATTGTGCTACAGTTATTTTCAACCCTAAATAGCTGCCTAGAAAATATCTGTCCTATTTCCTGTGTTACATGTATGGACTTTAGTTCTGTATTTTTCTGGTTTTTCTGTGTGTTCCTGAGTTTCCTTATTTGGTTTTGGTTCTCAGCTTGTTGATTTATTTACCATCATTAAGTCATTATTGGTTAATCCTCATCACCTGTGTTTAATCTCTAGTTACTTCCTATTTAAAGTCCCCGTTCAGTTCAGTTTAAGTCGGTTATTGTCTATGTTACTCGTACAAGTTCGTTGTTATTAAACCCGTCTTTTGGATATATCTGTCTGCCTGAGTTTATTCTGCCTGCCAGGAAGGAAACGTAACAGAATAACCGACCGTTACTGAAAATGATGCTGAAATTGGCGTCGATCAACGTGGCCCCGTGAAATTTATTTTTCAACGTGGACGAGAACTGGAGGAGTATGTGGCCGAGTTCGCGGAGCTTTGCCATCTCGCCACATGTGATGACCTCACCCTAATGGAGGGATTTTGGGTCAGGCTGGACGTCGCGATCCGCTTCCTCACGCCCCGTGCTGATCCGTGCTGGACGCTGAAAGACTACATCAACGGCGCGCTGTGGATTGCCGGATCAGCATCCATCCTGGGGGAAGCGGATTCCAGCCCAGGGATCACATGTGGGCGCCGACAACCCAGAGCCCTTCCGGAAAGGACCCACTCGCGGCACGGAGCTGCCAGTGCCCACCGCAGACAGAGAGCCAGAGCGCCAGAGCCTGCCGCGGTTGTCGAGCCATCGCCATCGGGAGCGACAGAGCGGACGATCGCCCGTCAGTGTGAGCCTCAGATGTCTGACCAGGTGCGTGAGCCGACAGCGCAAGCGACGGTGGAGGTTACCGTGGAGACTGTGGGGGCTAAAGGAAGCCCCGCCCATCCCGCCTCCGCTGAGGGTGAGTCGGAAGAGGATCTCATAGACTGGGTTTCAACAATTCAAGTTTGTTCATCATCGTCTATCAACATCTGGCAAGAAATCCCACCCAATCTCCCTCTCCCACCGCCTCTCATTGATCTGGTTCCCTTGGATATATCCCTCTCGCTGGACATGGTCAGCCCATCCGCTCACCCTCAGCTCACCATCTGTGGCGTGGGATCGCCGCTGGCCTGCCCATCTCCATCTCCTGTGGCGTTGAGTCTGGTGGTTCCCTCTTCTCCGCCAGCAGCCTCCGAGACCCAGACTCCGCCTCAGTCCGGCGACCCAGCGGCTCCACCATGCCTTCCAGCTTCCTCGTCTCCACCGGATCCCGTCTGGCCACTGGCTCCACCGGGCTCCCTCGTCCATCCGGCTCCGCATTGGTCAGTCGCCCCCCTACCTGCACCTCTGGATTACACTCCTTTGGCTGCGCCCCGACCCTTCGTCCCTCCGGCTCCGTTGGGCTCCTCCTTCCCTGCTCCACCTCTGTCCTCTGTCGCTCCGGCTCCGCCGCAGCCATCCGGATCTCCACCTGTGCCGGGGTCGCCGAAGCCATCTGCTCCGCCGTGGACCTCCGGATCTTCGGCATCACCCTGGCTCTTCGGCTCTCTGTCGCCGCCTCGGGTGCCCCCTTCCCATTAGTACTGTTACGGCACGGGACTCGCCTTCCGGGAGGGGGGAGTAATGTTACATGTATGGACTTTAGTTCTGTATTTTTCTGTCTTTTCTGTGTGTTCCTGAGTTTCCTTATTTGGTTTTGGTTCTCAGCTTGTTGATTTATTTACCATCATTAAGTCATTATTGGTTAATCCCCATCACCTGTGTTTAATCTCTAGTTACTTCCTATTTAAAGTCCCCGTTCAGTTCAGTTTATGTCGGTTATTGTCTATGTTACTCGTGCAAGTTCGTTGTTATTAAACCCGTCTTTTGGATATATCTGTCTGCCTGAGTTTATTCTGCCTGCCAGGAAGGAAACGTAACATCCTGCAGATCGGCATGTAATACTCCCGCCAACCCCTGGTTAACTGATGTCCTCTGTGAGCATCAAATTAAACTCTGGGGATCAACTTCCAACATCCATCTCCTCTCCTCCTTTTCTCCTCTTACAGAAGATGAAGTCTCTAAGCTTATCTTCTCCAGTCACCCTACCACCTGCCCTCTAAACACAATCCTCCCCCGTCTTCTACAAACTATTTCCCCTGCACTTATGCCTTCACTCACACACATCATAAGCACATCTCTTCTCACAGGCATTTTTTCCACTGCATTCAAGCAGGCTTGGGTAACCCCACTGCTTAAAAAACCGACACTAGACACCTCACTTGTTGAGAGCTACAGGCCAGTGTAGTCTCCTCCCGTTCATAGCAAAATCACTCAAACATGTTGTATTTAACTAAGTGCCTTCCTTCCTCTCACAGAACAACCAGCTGGACAATGACAAATCTGGATAAAAGAAACCGCCTTGCTGTCAGTCACCGAAGCACTATGGAGTGCACGAGCTGAGTCCAAATCTTCACTTTTCATTCTGGTTTATCTTTCTGCTGCATTCAACACTGTTAATCATCAAATCCTTCTGTCAACCCTCTCATCAATGAGCATCACTGGAACTGCACTCCACTGGTGTGAGTCTTATCTCACAGGTAGGTCCTTCAGGGTGTCTTGGGGAGGAGAAGTATCCAAATCATATCAACTGGTTACTGGGGCCCTCAGGGTTCAGTTCTTGGGCCCCTCCTCTTATCCACTACATCACTGGGACCCATCATTCAGGCACATGGTTTTTCCTACCATTGCTACATTGGTAGGAAAAATATCAGCTGATGACACGCAGCTCTACCTCTCATTTCAACCAGATGATCCAACAGTACCTGCTCGGATCTCAGACTGCCTGACGGACATCTTGGCATGGATGAATGAACATCACATACATCTCAACTTGACAAACACAGAGCTTCTCATCTTCCCAGCCAGAGAGCCCAAGAGAGCCCATGTTACACCTCTCTTGATCTCCCTGCACTGGCTACCGGTTGCGGCTCACATCAAGTTCGACATTGGTCTATGCCTGTAGAACAGCCATGGGCTCCACACCCTCCTACCTCCGCTCTCTCCTATGCGTCTACATCCCCTCCAGAAGCCCGCAATCAGCAAACAAGAGGCAGCTCATGGTCCCATTGCAGAGAGGCACAAAATCACTCTTCAGGATGTTTTCTTTCACCATACCCTGTTGTTGGTGTCCTAACTCCATCCGTACAGCCAAATCCCTTACAATATTCAAAAAACAACCAATCTCTTCTGTGAGCATCAAACTGCCTCCTCATAAAAAAAAAAAGAAAAAAAATCTGTGCCTTCACTTTTTCTATTCTCTTATCCCTTATCCCTTATCCCTTTCTGTCCTAGCTTTTGCTTTTTCGAACAATGACGGAAACCTTGTATAATGGACTAGGGGTGTCCACCGACTAAGGATTTTCATAGTCAAATTTGAATTTTCCAATCATGCTGATAGTCAACTGATAGTCCAATCATATGTTTGGGGGTGGAGGCAAAATACATTACCAAGATTCAAGTCAGACATCCGACAGCCATAATTACTGACTTTAACACACGGAAAATGTGTATCAGACGCCTCGCAGATACAAACGGGGTAAATAATGTTTTATGTTTTGATTAAAAGATAGTTAACATCAAACGTCAGCAAAGCCCTAAAAATTCACAATTTTTTTTTACAATTGTGCTCTCAATATAACGTTATGTATGACAGTTATTAATGTTCTGCATTTCTGTTTTGAGCTGTGTGTGCTGAAGGTGACCAGTAGAGTGAAGCATATAACAGGTTTTCAATCAATGGGATTTAACTCATTTATCTCATATAGAATACACTTCGTTATTTATACAACATAACGTTAATATCACGACTTATAGGTTATCTGCACAAAATGCCCTGAATGCAGAAGTGAACGTGTCTGCATGGCTTTGAATGAATTCCTTTTGTGGACGCGTTCCTTACACAACAACGTGCAGAAACACGGCAGTTAAACTCTAAAAATTCACAGCGTTTCATTGATAGTTTTCTCATTAGGGAGCAATTACTGGAGATATATACAATGTCAGCACCAAAGAGGCTTTACAAGTGTTGTGTTTTGGGATGCACTAATGAACTTAAGAGTCACCATAATCTCCCCTCATCTGAGCAGAGGACACTGTAGTTAAATTTCATTTTCGAAGGAAATATCCTGGAAAAAATCGGTAACATCTCCTAAATGTTTAGGAATCAATACCAACACTTCATGCGCGAACGTCAGCTCCAGACAAAGTAAGTATCACGCGTTTGGTTGTTGCAAATTGCCTTTCTGAAAGAGCTTCTTGGCACTCTGTAAGGCTAATTGCTAAAGCTATCATTGTCTCTGCCTGTTTTCACTGATCGGCATCATAATAATGTTATGTAGCCTATATGACAGTCCCAGTCATACTTTTCTGCATTGTTGTCTGTACTACTCGTGCTGCGCGCTTGAAGACATAATCACTGTAGTACTTCAATAAAGCGCTTTACTGCAGCGTAACT
Organism: Barbus barbus; assembly: GCF_936440315.1. Taxonomy (NCBI): domain Eukaryota; kingdom Metazoa; phylum Chordata; class Actinopteri; order Cypriniformes; family Cyprinidae; genus Barbus; species Barbus barbus. Next base: position 1,593,104 of record NC_136715.1, read on the forward strand.
CAACCAAATGCATCTTATACGAGATAAATAATATATACACGATATACATATAAACCAGCCGAAATGTTTTGAAATCACTTGTACCCTACCTGATAAAAAAAAAACAGTCTTTCACTCTGCCTGTGTCAATTTGAGTCTTGTTAAAGATTTAAATCCCTGCCGCCAAGATGCTCCTCTGTCGGTCATGGATTATAGAAAGTAAAACTTAAATCTATAGGGGTGGTTGGATGTATTCACGCTCGTTAAAATATTTATTTAAAGCTTCTTTCTTTTCAGATTCATATTTGCAGCATTTTCATAATAGGTTGCGTATTAACTTATTGAGAGCAAACCGGGAGTTCTATGTGAAATCAGACACTGAGCACCCACATATAGAAGATCATAACACCCCGCGAATATTTGACTTTGAGATTGGGAGTCGGATCAGACTCCTGCTATCGAAGCAGCGAATCGTCGACTATTCGGGGTCACCCCTATAATGGACACTTCTCGAAACATCAAAGTTTGTCAGGCCACCATGGACATGTCCTTCAACAAAAACTCAAGATCTTCACTATTTATCGTCTCAAAGGGCTTTACATTAGACTGGCCAAATTTGGTGTTGTTCTGTTAAAATTTCTAAAAAAGAATTAATTTAAATACAATGCCTGAAAATGGCAAAAATTGCACAAAACTTGCAGAGAAAATTAAAAATAACAGACTTCCTGTTGGGTTTCGGACTTCGTACCAGGGTAAACATGGCTTTCTTGTAAGTATTGGTGTGTTACATGTAGGGTTGCCTGCCACCCATCCCTTAAAATAGGGAATCGTCCCGTATTTAACGGTAAAATGATGCGTCATGTATCAAATCAATACGGGATGTGATTTGTCCCATATTTTACAAAGGCCAACACATAGTTGAATCAACAAATTAGATTAGATTAGATTATATTCAACTTTATTGTCATTGCACATGTAAGGTACAGGGCAACGAAATGCAGTAAAGGTACATCCCTTCCAAGTAAAAAACATCCCTTCCAAGTAACAGCTGTCAAAAAAGACTAATAATAATGAATAATTATAATAAAATTTAAAATAAAAATATTAATGTGTTCTGTTGCAAGTGTACATACTGGAGACTGTTTTCTCATGTTTGTTATTGAGCTATGAGTTCCTCACTGATTATTTGTGTCCTTGGTGTTTTTTTTGTTTTTCTGGTGTGAATGGATGTCCCTTATTTAGCCTCGCTGAAGGTGGCAACCCTAGTTACATGTGTCTGCTAAATTATGTACATGTATGTGAAACATAGCTCGACAGGCACTTCATTGAAATTGTATAAGTGGCGCTGTTGAGCCATTTTGCCACATCCACTTCTGAAACCCATATCAGATACATGTACATGTAACCTACATTTCACTGCTGGTTATACTCTGTATAATTGTGTATGTGACTAATAAAAATCTTGAATCTTGAAAAATCTTGAGATGTCAATTTTCACCACTTCTGGTGCGTGTGTAAAGTTTCCAAAAGTGAGCAAAGTTTTCATACATGTTTAGGCCCTCAAAAATTTGATTCATTTTGGAGAAGAAGAAGAAACTGAGCCATTCCAAAAGGGTCCTCGCACCACTGGTGCTCAGGCCCTAATAAGTAACTTACATGTAAACTAACTCCAAGAATATTAGTAAAGTATTAGTAGACTGTTAGGTTAGGGTTAGTGGAATAAATGGACACATACTTGCAAAGTTACTCATAGGCAGTAGAATGTATTTTGGGGGAGCATCAAAATAAAGTGTTAGCAGATATTAAGCAGACAGTCTACTAATAGGTTACTCTAATGACTGATAGTTGATATTTAGTTGCAAACTTACTTATAGTAAGCAGAATGTGTAACCATCACAATAGTCACAAATTGTTCCCAAGTTTGCAACTACTATTACTGTTTACTATGGGACAAGGCCATGCAGGATTGGGATTTTAACTGAAATATGTAGGCAGTCTGCGTGCATAGAGTTGGTGTTTGTGTGCTGTTGTTGTAACTAATTTCATAAAAACTAAATTTTCACTCACTCATCTGTGATCTGATGTTTTCTCTCAGTTTTTTCATCCTCTTCATTCGTTCTTCTGCTCTCTCTTCCTCTGTTCTTCTTCTCTCTATCTCCTGTAAAATCTTTCTGTCTATTTGAAGATGGCAGCTGTTGTTTTGTGCCACTGTCTCCTCAATCTTCTCCAGCAGCTCCTTGATCTGAGTGTCGTCACTCCTGTTCGTATTGTTGAGAACATGATACCTGTTCCCACATTTGTCCAGCAGCCACTGGAGATCCTGTCCTTCTCTCTCAATGTGCTGCTCTATAGATGTGTCTAACAGAGAGTCTCCACGAGTGAACAGCACTATAGTGTGACTCCAGACTCTCTCACCGAGAAGATCCAGATGCTCCTGCAATGATTTTCTCTCGTCCTCTTTAAATCCAGTGTCCACACGTATGATCAGTAGTACAGCGTGTGGTCCTGGAGGACACAGAGACACACTGAGCAAAATCTCCTGTTTCAGTAACTCAGGACTGTCCTCTACAGTGTAATCCCAGTACCATCCTGGAGCTTCAATGACAGTGATGTGTCTGTCTGCTACTTCTCCATGTCTCCTCACACACTGAGCAGATCTCTTCAAGTCAAACTCCTCTCTGCCCAGGATGGTGTTGCCTGTTGAACTCTTACCAACTCCTTTATACCCCATCAACACAATCCTCAGCTCTGAGAGATGTTGGGCTTCACCTGCAACAAACAGAGAACAAACACACTTCCTATGTCCTGTGCCTTCTGATCAGTTGACAAAAAAAGCTGTAGTAAAAATAAGCTAATCATTACATGTATATTATTAATAAAACAAATGCATCCTTCATAGAATTAATTATCATCCTTTGTTAATAACGTTTGTTCATGTATTATAAAGAAATGAGAATCATTTAATTGTCCCAATGAGCAGAAAACAAACACACACTCAAATCTCAGTTAAATTGCAATTTGCTGGAATCTTTCATATCCTTGCCTAGTCACTTGAAAATACACAACTGCATTCTGCAAATAAACCTGAAATGCTATACATGACGAGCCATTCACAAATATAAGAGATTTAATAGAGAGAGAAAAAAACAAACAAGAAGAATAAGCCTCAAGTGTCTAATAATAATAAAAAAATCTTACCTGTGTAGACCAATATGAAAGTGAAAGTATTAAAAACACGTCAACAAGAGTTTTAGTTTAAAAGTGATTTTTACTAATAAATAACAAGGGAAAGACAAGTAGTTTTTAAAATAATAAATACTTACTTGAATCCATTTTATTTCACACCGTCTCAGTGGGAGTTTCAGTGTAAATGTAGGTTTACCATTCAAGTAAATTTCCCTGTATGTTTTCCTGGACTTTGTGTTCAGTGAAGCATGTGGGGCGGGTCTATACTGTAGGTGTACGGAAGAGTGTAAAGCTGATGTCTTATTTTTGACATACACAAAAACTAAGGTGTAAGCATTTTTTTCAAAAGACATAATACATTTAAATCTAATTATTTTTTTAAAAGTGATTTCACCCGGCAACTCCAAACATCCAAACTACTCATAATCCCAAAGACATTGTATACTTACTATAAAAAGTAACTCTTAACAGTCGCAAGCTGTAGAAGTATTTATTTAATCTTAATGTAAGTACTTATGTTATACAGTACAGTCAAAAGACAAGTAAAAGGTACAAGGATCAACATGGCCTGAAATAAGTTTTTTAATTTACAGAGAAATGTACATATCATATTTAAAAATATTTTTTTTTCGTTCATTCCTCTTCAGGATGTTAACACACAAATGTTAATATAAAAGAAATCTATATGAAAATGTTTAGAGATTTATGTCTCTTGCTGTTCAGGATGTTCAGAGCTCTTCTGAATGATTGAGATCCCATCCATATCCAGCTCCACTGAATGAACACTGAAGAAACCAATGCCCTGTCAAAACAACAGCAGGACCAACAACATTCATAAAATAGATTTTACTTGAACCTTTTTTTCCAATTTTAAAAGTGATTAAATTAAATGTTAGCTAATTAGTTTCAGGACACTAAACACAGTCCCCTCACAGCTTCTACAGTTTGGAAAGGGTTCAACACAACCCTCTTCTTCATATGTTCTCGTTCTGTAGTGGTTGAACCAGTTTCTCTGACTCACCTGTGTGTTTGTGAGAACCTCTCTCACTGATTCCTTCTGCTGCGGCTCACAGGAGAGAGAGAGAGAGAGAGAGAGAGAGAGATGCTGTGCATGTATGAATTACCACCGTATTAACAGAGAAGCTGTACCTTTAACTCCTTTAGAAACAATGACGTTACCAGCTCTTTGTTGAGAAAGATAATATAGCTCTTGAGCAATTAAGCTATCTAGTTGATAAAATTGCAGGGCAGCACTAAAAAAATTGTTCCTGAATGTCTGTGTGCAGCCACAACGTGATCAGTGTGTGTGTGTGTGTGTTAGATACAGTGACAGTGCATTAGTTTAGAACGCTTCTCATTTTTATTTTTAAACATAGAGAGTGTGTTAATTTGTGCAATGATAACCTACCAGCAATATAAAGATGATTTTTTTTGTCATTTTAGTACAGTGTATTATACATTTATTAGAACGAGTACATTATTAATTATGGGTTTAAAAACAAGATACAAGCAATCAGAATATTGTACCTGGTGGGGAGTGCCCAGTGTAAACATGAAACATATGCCATTATCTTGTACTGTGGTAGAGTTATGGAGGCCCTTCCTAATGCAGAGGTCAACTGCCTGTAGTTAGCAACAGCCCTATAGTGTTCAATAAACAGCTGTTTTACTCAATTCTGCTGAGGTGAAATTCAGTGCAGTCCTTTATCGGGATATGTATCATATCGTGACTTTGCTGGTGATACACAGCCCTATCTTCTGCTTCCAGTATGTGTCCATACAGTGTCCCAATCTGACAAGAGATCCTGAGAGAGAGAGAACCAAATAAAAGAGTCAACTGAATATTATAATAATGAGTTTTTCTCTCTTACCGTCTCTGCATTGGTCACCAGGTGCTCTGCGTTCTGTACGATGGAGGGTATACCAGCTCCACACCATGTTTAAAATTACTATTGTAAATGCTTTTGAAAGGATTTAGCCTATTTGATCAAAAATACAGAAAAAATAAGAATGTGAAATATTATCACAATTTAAAATAATGATTTTCTATTTTACTATACTTTAAAATATATTTCTGTGATGTGTTACGTCCAGTGACGTATTCACTGCACTGTGTATTGGGGTATGTTTTCTTGTTAGGGCCCAAGCCAGTAAGGCGCAGGGCCCTATTGTTCTTCTAAGGATTATTATTAGGGCCCAAGCCAGTAAGGCGCAGGGCCCTATTGTTCTTCTAAGGATTATTAGGGCCCAAGCCAGTAAGGCGCAGGGCCCTATTGTTCTTCTAAGGATTATTATTTTTAGGGCCCAAGCCAGTAAGGCGCAGGGCCCTATTGTTCTTCTAAGGATTATTATTATTTTTTTTTTTTTTTTTTTTTTTTATTTCAATCATCCGGGCACTTTTGGGGGCCTTAACGTGCCCGAAAACTCTCGAAAATCGGCACGCACATTGGAACCTGCGGCCATTAGGACGCCGCTGAGGCTGGGACCCGGGCGTGGCACAGGGGCTCTACGGCGCCCCCTGGAAAATTGTCAGAAAACTTGATGTATAGCTCACACATACTTGCACGTATTCATATGAAACTCGGTACACATATAGAACTCATTGAGCTGAACAACTTTCACGCTGCATGTCTTAGGCTCCGCCCAACAGGAAGTCGGCTATTCAGGGCTGTTTAAAAAGCGCATGCTCTGGAATTTGATATACTCCTCTGAGGATTTCCATACGATTGCCACCAAACTAGGTGAACATGATCTCAAGACATTGGGGACGCTAAATTGCGAAGATATTTTTGATATGTCGAACGGTTTGCCCGTGGCGAGGCGATGAAGTTATGGCGAAAAATGAGACCCAGGAAATGCCTAATAACGTCCACATACATTGTATGATGTAGATCAAACTTCAGTGATTTGTTCGTTGTATGATGCCGATCGGATAGATGTGACTATTATGACTGAAAGTTATAGCGCCACCAACTGGCTGCAGGAAGTGTGTCGTTTTCAAAATGCTTTGAATTCAGCATCTTATTTTTACTCGATTTGCTTCAAACTTCACCAGAATAATGTCAAAACACGGCCGATGTAAAACTGTGAAGGGAATATTGATATCTAAAATTATGTTACCATGGCAACGTGTCAAAGTTGAAAATTCGCTTCTGGTGATTTTGAGGCAGATAACATGTTTAGAATGTCATGAAACTCAACACACATATGAGTATTAATGATAGTTAGACACTGGAAAAAGCTCATAAACGGGCGTGGAAGAGGCACTCTATAGCGCCACCTTTTGTCAAAAATGGGGGGGTTAGTTTTAGCTACAGACACCAAACTCGGTACATAAATTGTTCTTATTAATCCGGACAACTTTCTAATTTACAGTCATTAGCTACGACCAACAGGAAGTCGGCTATATTTATTTTAATGTGGGTTTTTTTAAAAAACAGGCTGTAAACAAATTCATACTCCTCCAAACAGAAACACGGAAATCACACCAAACATTTTTTCTCATGATGCCAAAATACTGAAGATGCTAAATTGCGGACGGATTTAGGATATCTTGAACGATGATTTAATGGCAATTTATTAAAGTTACAGTAAAAAAGAGAATTCTTTTTTTTTTTTTTTTTTTTTAAGAGCAGCTTCCAAACACTTCATAAAAAATTACATACACAGAACAATACAGTCTGACGATATGTGATTAATTTCATGAATTTACAATACACTATGCAGAGGAGAAAATTTTAAAACTATCAGAGCTGCTTCTGAGTGAGATCTCCCTGTCACTGCAGCTGAGTGAGGGGTGGGGGCGGGGTGGGCTGTCAGTGACTGTGTGAGTGACTGTGTGGATTGAGCCAGTGGGTGAGAGAGAGAAAGAGAGAGAGAGGGTCTGTTTTTTAAAATCTTAAAAAAATGCTTATAAATCAATAAAGATTTTGATAACACTTTATAATAAGGTCTCATTTCTTAACATTAGGAAATGCATTATTTAACATGAACTAACAATGAAAAATATATTTTTACAGCATGTTAATTCTTCCATGATAGTATGAACTAACAAAGAACATTTTTTTTAAAAGCATTTATTAATGTTTTTAATGTTAGAAAAATAGTCATGTTCAAAAGATAAACTTTAAAATTTAATAATATATTAACACATTTTGGAATTAATATTGATCAACATTAAATGGTATATAATTATTAATGATTATATATATATATATATATATATATATATATATATATATATATATATATATATATAATGATAGCTACAGACACCAAACTCGGTACATAAATTGTTCTTATTAATCCGGACAACTTTCTAATTTACAGTCATTAGCTACGACCAACAGGAAGTCGGCTATATTTATTTTAATGTGGGTTTTTTTTAAACAGGCTGTAAACAAATTCATACTCCTTCAAGCAGAAACACAGAAATCACACCAAACATTTTTTCTCATGATGCCAAAATACTGAAGATGCTAAATTGTGGACGGATTTAGGATATCTTGAACGATGATTTAATGGCAATTTATTAAAGTTACAGAAAAAAGAGAACTTTTTTTTTTTTATCTTTTAAGAGCAGCTTCCAAACACTTCATAAAAAATTACATACACAGAACAATACAGTCTGAGGATATGTGATTAATTTCATGAATTTACAATACACTATGGAGAGGAGAAAATTTAAAAACTATCAGAGATCTCCTGTCACTGCTTCTAATGTGTGCGGTGGGTGACTGGGTGGGTGACTGACTGTGTGAGTTCAGTGAGTGTGGAGGGGGAGAGAGAGAGAGAGAGAGAGAGAGAGAGAGAGAGAGGGTCTGTTTAAACTTCTCAATAAAATCCTTAAAAAATGCTTATAAAGCATTAAAGGTTTTGATAACACTTTATAATTAAGTCTCATTTGTTAACAGTAGGGAATGCATTAATTAACATGAACTAACAATGAAAAATATATATTTTACAGCATGTTAATTCTTCATTGATAGTATGAACTTACAACGAACTAACAATGAACAAAATATTTTTAATATTAGAAAAATAGTCATGTTCAAAAGATAAAACTTTAAAATGTAATAATATATTAACACATTTTGGAATTGATTTTGATCAACATTAAATGGTATATATTTATTAATGATGTAAATTAACAACAGTTAAATAATGTTGTTTTTTAACATTGGTTAATTCACAAATAACATTAAATATTAACAATATATTTTTTACTTTATTCATTTGTGTTAGAAAAAAATATTCATGTTAGTTAATGGAAAAATAAATCATTAAAACCTTTGGTAACTATAATAATTTCTCATTTGTTAGCATTAGTAAATGCATTAACTAACATCAACTACCAATGAAAAATATATTTTCACAGAATTTAAAGTTTTATATGTTGTTCTGTGTGTGTGTGTTTCACAGAGTTGATGGTTTGGATTAACCCTTTAATTGCCGTATCCCTTAAAACCAAACTGCCAGAGGGTTACTGTAATGCTTGTGCTCGCTGGGCACCGTTTTATCGATGCCACCGGGGTGGCGTATGCTGACGGCTTGGGCCCGTCATCGCTGCTCGCAGCTATATTTTTTTTTTTTTTTTTTTTTTTTTTTTTTTTTTTTTTTATTTCAATCATCCGGGCACTTTTGGGGGCCTTAACGTGCCCGAAAACTCTCGAAAATTGGCACGCACATTGGAACCTGCGGCCATTAGGACGCCGCTGAGGCTGGGACCCGGGCGTGGCACAGGGGCTCTACGGCGCCCCCTGGAAAATTGTCAGAAAACTTGATGTATAGCTCACACATACTTGCACGTATTCATATGAAACTCGGTACACATATAGAACTCATTGAGCTGAACAACTTCCGCGCAGCATGTCATAGGCTCCGCCCAACAGGAAGTCGGCTATTCAGGGCTGTTTAAAAAGCGCATGCTCTGGAATTTGATATACTCCTCTGAGGATTTCCATACGATTGCCACCAAACTCGGTGAACATGATCTCAAGACATTGGGGACGCTAAATTGCGAAGATATTTTTGATATGTCGAACGGTTTGCCCGTGGCGAGGCGATGAAGTTATGGCGAAAAATGAGACCCAGGAAATGCCTAATAACGTCCACATACATTGTATGATGTAGATCAAACTTCAGTGATTTGTTCTTTGTATGATGCCGATCGGATAGATGTGACTATTATGACTGAAAGTTATAGCGCCACCAACTGGCTGCAGGAAGTGTGTCGTTTTCAAAATGCTTTGAATTCAGCATCTTATTTTTACTCGATTTGCTTCAAACTTCACCAGAATAATGTCAAAACACGGCCGATGTAAAACTGTGAAGGGAAGATTGATATCTAAAATTATGTTGCCATGGCAACGTGTCAAAGTTGAAAATTCGTTTCTGGTGATTTTGAGGCAGATAACATGTTTAGAATGTCATGAAACTCAACACACATATCAGTATTAATGATAGTTAGACACTGGAAAAAGCTCATATACGGGCGTGGAAGAGGCACTCTATAGCGCCACCTTTTGTCAAAAATGAGGGGGTTAGTTTTAGCTACAGACCCCAAACTCGGTACATAAATTGTTCTAATTAATCCGGACAACTTTCTAATTTACAGTCATTAGCTACGACCAACAGGAAGTCGGCTATATTTATTTTAATGTGGGTTTTTTTTAAAAACGGGCTGTAAACAAATTAATACTCCTCCAAGCAGAAACACGGAAATCACACCAAACATTTTTTATCATGATGCCAAAATACTGAAGATGCTAAATTGCGGACGGATTTAGGATATCTTGAACGATGATTTAATGGCAATTTATTAAAGTTACAGTAAAAAAGATCATTTCTTTTTTTTTTTTATCTTTTAAGAGCAGCTTCCAAACACTTCATAAAAAATTACATACACAGAACAATACAGTCTGAGGATATGTGATTAATTTTATGAATTTACAATACACTATGCAGAGGAGAAAATTTTAAAACTATCAGAGAGTTAGACTTAGACTGCTTCTGAGTGAGAGATCCCTGTCAGCCTGCAGCTGAGTGAGGGGTGGGGGTGGGGTGTGAGTGACTGTGTGGATTGAGCCAGTGGGTGAGAGAGAGAAAGAGAGAGAGAGGGTCTGTTTTTTTAAATCTTTAAAAAATGCTTATAAATCATTAAAGATTTTGATAACACTTTATAATAAGGTCTCAATTCTTAACATTAGGAAATGCATTAATTAACGTGAACTAACAATGAAAAATATATTTTTACAGCATGTTAATTCTTCCATGATAGTATGAACTAACAAAGAACAATTTTTTTAAAGCATTTATTAATCTTTTTAATGTTAGAAAATTAGTCATGTTCAAAAGATAAACTTTAAAATGTAATAATATATAAACACATTTTGGAATTAATATTGATCAACATTAAATGGTATATAATTATTAATGATTATATATATATATATATATATATATATATATATATATATATATATATATATATATATATATATATAATGATAGCTACAGACACCAAACTCGGTACATAAATTGTTCTTATTAATCCGGACAACTTTCTAATTTACAGTCATTAGCTACGACCAACAGGAAATCGGCTATTTTTTTTTTTTTATGTGTTTTTTTTTTTTTTAAACGGACTGTAAACAAATTCATACTCCTTCAAGCAGAAACCAAAAATTCACACCAAACATTTTTTCACATGCTTCCAAGATACTGAAGATGCTACATTGCGGACTGATTTAGGATATCTTGAACGGTGATTTAATGGCAATTTATTAAAGTTACAGTAAAAAAGAACACTTTTTTTTTTTATCTTTAAAGAGCAGCTTCCAAACACTTCATAAAAAATTACATACACAGAACAAGACAGTCTGAGATATGTGATTAATTTCATGAATTTACAATACACTATGGAGAGCAGAAAATTAAAACTATCAGAGTTCTCCTGTCTCTGTGCTTCTAATGTGTGCGGTGGGTGACTGGGTGGGTGACTGACTGTGTGAGTTCAGTGAGTGTGGAGGGGGAGAGAGAGAGAGAGGGGGTCTGTTTAAACTTCTCAATAAAATCCTTAAAAAATGCTTATAAAGCATTAAAGGTTTTGATAACACTTTATAATTAAGTCTCTTTTGTTAACAGTAGGGAATGCATTAATTAACATGAACTAACAATGAAAAATATATTTTTTACAGCATGTTAATTCTTCATTGATAGTATGAACTTACAATGAACAAAATATTTTTAATATTAGAAAAATAGTCATGTTCAAAAGATAAAACTTTAAAATGTAATAATATATTAACACATTTTGGAATTGATTTTGATAAACATTAAATGGTATATATTTATTAATGATGTAAATTAACAACAGTTAAATAATGTTGTTTTTAACATTGGTTAATTCACAAATAACATTAAATATTAACAATATATGTTTTACTTTATTCATTTGTGTTAGAATAAATTATTCATGTTAGTTAATGGAAAAATAAATCATTAAAAAATGCTTATAAATCATTAAAACCTTTGGTAACTATAATAATTTCTCATTTGTTAGCATTAGTAAATGCATTAACTAACATCAACTACCAATGAAAAATATATTTTCACAGAATTTAAAGTTTTATATGTTGTTCTGTGTGTGTGTGTTTCACAGAGTTGATGGTTTGGAATAACCCTTTAATTGCCGTATCCCTTAAAACCAAACTGCCAGAGGGTTACTGTAATGTGTGTGCTCGCTGGGCACCGTTTTATCGATGCCACCGGGATGGCGTATGCTGACGGCTTGGGCCCGTCATCGCTGCTCGCAGCTATATTTTTTTTTTTTTTTTTTTTTTTTTTTTTTTTTATTTCAATCATCCGGGCACTTTTGGGGGCCTTAACGTGCCCGAAAACTCTCGAAAATTGGCACGCACGTTGGAACCTGCGGCCATTAGGACGCCGCTGAGGCTGGGACCCGGGCGTGGCACAGGGGCTCTACGGCGCCCCCTGGAAAATTGTCAGAAAGCTTGATGTATAGCTCACACATACTTGCACGTATTCATATGAAACTCGGTACACATATAGAACTCATTGAGCCGAACAACTTCCGCGCAGCATGTCATAGGCTCCGCCCAACAGGAAGTCGGCTATTCAGGGCTGTTTAAAAAGCGCATGCTCTGGAATTTGATATACTCCTCTGAGGATTTCCATACGATTGCCACCAAACTCGGTGAACATGATCTCAAGACATTGGGGACGCTAAATTGCGAAGATATTTTTGATATGTCGAACGGTTTGCCCGTGGCGAGGCGATGAAGTTATGGCGAAAAATGAGACCCAGGAAATGCCTAATAACGTCCACATACATTGTATGATGTATATCAAACTTCAGTGATTTGTTCGTTGTATGATGCCGATCGGATAGATGTGACTATTATGACTGAAAGTTATAGCGCCACCAACTGGCTGCAGGAAGTGTGTCGTTTTCAAAATGCTTTGAATTCAGCATCTTCTTTTACCTCGATTTGCTTCAAACTTCACCAGAATAATGTCAAAACACGGCCGATGTAAAACTGTGAAGGGAATATTGATATCTAAAATTATGTTGCCATGGCAACGTGTCAAAGTTGAAAATTCGTTTCTGGTGATTTTGAGGCAGATAACATGTTTAGAATGTCATGAAACTCAACACACATATCAGTATTAATGATAGTTAGACACTGGAAAAAGCTCATAAACGGGCGTGGAAGAGACACTCTATAGCGCCACCTTTTGTCAAAAATGAGGGGGTTAGTTTTAGCTACAGACACCAAACTCGGTACATAAATTGTTCTTATTAATCCGGACAATTTTCTAATTTACAGTCATTAGCTACGACCAACAGGAAGTCGGCTATATTTATTTTAATGTGGGTTTTTTTTAAAAACGGGCTGTAAACAAATTAATACTCCTCCAAGCAGAAACACGGAAATCACACCAAACATTTTTTATCATGATGCCAAAATACTGAAGATGCTAAATTGCGGACGGATTTAGGATATCTTGAACGATGATTTAATGGCAATTTATTAAAGTTACAGTAAAAAAGATAATTTTTTTTTTTTTTTATCTTTTAAGAGCAGCTTCCAAACACTTCATAAAAAATTACATACACAGAACAATACAGTCTGAGGATATGTGATTAATTTCATGAATTTACAATACACTATGCTTAGGAGAAAATTTAAAAACTATCAGAGAGCTCTTAGACTGCTTCTGAGTGAGAGAGCTCCCTGTCAGCCTGCTGCTGAGTGAGGGGGTGGGGTGGGGTGTGAGTGACTGTGTGAGTGACTGTGTGGATTGAGGAGCTGGGTGAGAGAGAGAAAGAGAGAGAGGGTCTGTTTTTTAAAATCTTTAAAAAATGCTTATAAATCATTAAATAAGGTCTCAATTCTTAACATTAGGAAATGCATTAATTAACGTGAACTAACAATGAAAAATATATTTTTACATCATGTTAATTCTTCCATGATAGTATGAACTAACAAAGAACAATTTTTTTAAAGCATTTATTAATCTTTTTAATGTTAGAAAAATAGTCATGTTCAAAAGATAAACTTTCAAATGTAATAATATATTAACACATTTTGGAATTAATATTGATCAACATTAAATGGTATATAATTATTAATGATTATATATATATAATGATAGCTACAGACACCAAACTCGGTACATAAATTGTTCTTATTAATCCGGACAACTTTCTAATTTACAGTCATTAGCTACGACCAACAGGAAGTCGGCTATATTTATTTTAATGTGGGTTTTGTTTTTAAACAGGCTGTAAACAAATTCATGCTCCTCCAAACAGAAACACGGAAATCACACCAAACATTTTTTCTTATGATGCCAAAATACTGAAGATGCTAAATTGCGGACGGATTTAGGATATCTTGAACGATGATTTAATGGCAATTTATTAAAGTTACAGTAAAAAAGAGAAAACTTTTCTTTTCTTTTTTTCTTTTAAGAGCAGCTTCCAAACACTTCATAAAAAATTACATACACAGAACAATACAGTCTGAGGATATGTGATTAATTTCATGAATTTACAATACACTATGCGGAGGAGAAAATTTAAAAACTATCAGAGTTCTCCTGTCTCTGTGCTTCTAATGTTTGCGGTAGGTGACTGGGTGAGTGACTGACTGTGAGTTCAGTGAGTGTGGAGGGGGAGAGAGAGAGGGAGAGAGAGAGAGGGTCTGTTTAAACATCTCAATAAAATCCTTAAAAAATGCTTATAAAGCATTAAAGGTTTTGATAACACTTTATAATTAAGTCTCATTTGTTAACAGTAGGGAATGCATTAATTAACATGAACTAACAATGAAATATATTTTTTACAGCATGTTAATTCTTCATTGATAGTATGAACTTACAATGAACTAACAATGAACAAAATATTTTTTATATTAGAAAAATAGTCATGTTCAAAAGATAAAACTTTAAAATTTAATAATATATTAACACATTTTGGAATTGATTTTGATCAACATTAAATGGTATATATTTATTAATGATGTAAATTAACAACAGTTAAATAATGTTGTTTTTTAACATTGGTTAATTCACAAATAACATTAAATATTAACAATATATTTTTTACTTTATTAATTTGTGTTAGAAAAAATTATTCATGTTAGTTAATGGAAAAATAAATCATTAAAAAATGCTTATAAAGCATTACAGGTTTTGATAACACTTTATAATTAAGTCTCAATTGTTAACAGTAGGGAATGCATTAATTAACATATACTAACAATGAAAAATATATTTTTTACAGCATGTTAATTCTTCATTGATAGTATGAACTTACAATGAACAAAATATTTGTAATATTAGAAAAATAGTCATGCTCAAAAGATAAAACTTTAAATTTTTTTAATATTGATCACCATTAAATGGTATATAATTATTGTTGATGTTAACTAACAACAGTTAAATAATGTTGTTTTTTAACATTGGTTAATTCACAAATAACATTAAATATTAACAATATATTTTTTACTTTATTCATTTGTGTTAGAAAAAATTATTCATTTTAGTTAATGGAAAAATAAATCATTAAAAAATGCTTATAAATCATTAAAACCTTTGGTAACTATAATAATTTCTAATTTGTTAGCATTAGTAAATGCATTAACTAACATCAACTACCAATGAAAAATATATTTTCACAGAATTTAAAGTTTTATATGTTGTTCTGTGTGTGTGTGTGTTTCACAGAGTTGATGGTTTGGAATAACCCTTTAATTGCCGTATCCCTTAAAACCAAACTGCCAGAGGGTTACTGTGATGTGCGTGCTCGCTGGGCACCGTTTTATCGATGCCACCGGGGTGGCGTATGCACTGACGGCTTGGGCCCGTCATCGCTGCTTGCAGCTATATTTAGGGCCCAAGCCAGTAAGGCGCAGGGCCCTATTGTTCTTCTAAGGATTATTATTATTTTTTTTTTTTTTTTTTTTTTTTTTTATTTTTTTTTTTTTTTATTTCAATCATCCGGGCACTTTTGGGGGCCTTAACGTGCCCGAAAACTCTCGAAAATTGGCACGCACGTTGGAACCTGCGGCCATTAGGACGCCGCTGAGGCTGGGACCCGGGCGTGGCACAGGGGCTCTACGGCGCCCCCTGGAAAATTGTCAGAAAGCTTGATGTATAGCTCACACATACTTGCACGTATTCATATGAAACTCGGTACACATATAGAACTCATTGAGCCGAACAACTTCCGCGCAGCATGTCATAGGCTCCGCCCAACAGGAAGTCGGCTATTCAGGGCTGTTTAAAAAGCGCATGCTCTGGAATTTGATATACTCCTCTGAGGATTTCCATACGATTGCCACCAAACTCGGTGAACATGATCTCAGGACATTGGGGACGCTAAATTGCGAAGATATTTTTGATATGTCGAACGGTTTGCCCGTGGCGAGGCGATGAAGTTATGGCGAAAAATGAGACCCAGGAAATGCCTAATAACGTCCACATACATTGTATGATGTAGATCAAACTTCAGTGATTTGTTCTTTGTATGATGCCGATCGGATAGATGTGACTATTATGACTGAAAGTTATAGCGCCACCAACTGGCTGCAGGAAGTGTGTCGTTTTCAAAATGCTTTGAATTCAGCATCTTATTTTTACTCGATTTGCTTCAAACTTCACCAGAATAATGTCAAAACACGGCCGATGTAAAACTGTGAAGGGAAGATTGATATCTAAAATTATGTTGCCATGGCAACGTGTCAAAGTTGAAAATTCGTTTCTGGTGATTTTGAGGCAGATAACATGTTTAGAATGTCATGAAACTCAACACACATATGAGTATTAATGATAGTTAGACACTGGAAAAAGCTCATATACGGGCGTGGAAGAGGCACTCTATAGCGCCACCTTTTGTCAAAAATGAGGGGGTTAGTTTTAGCTACAGACCCCAAACTCGGTACATAAATTGTTCTAATTAATCCGGACAACTTTCTAATTTACAGTCATTAGCTACGACCAACAGGAAGTCGGCTATATTTATTTTAATGTGGGTTTTTTTTAAAAACGGGCTGTAAACAAATTAATACTCCTCCAAGCAGAAACACGGAAATCACACCAAACATTTTTTATCATGATGCCAAAATACTGAAGATGCTAAATTGCGGACGGATTTAGGATATCTTGAACGATGATTTAATGGCAATTTATTAAAGTTACAGTAAAAAAGATCATTTCTTTTTTTTTTTTATCTTTTAAGAGCAGCTTCCAAACACTTCATAAAAAATTACATACACAGAACAATACAGTCTGAGGATATGTGATTAATTTTATGAATTTACAATACACTATGCAGAGGAGAAAATTTGAAAACTATCAGAGAGTTAGACTTAGACTGCTTCTGAGTGAGAGATCCCTGTCAGCCTGCAGCTGAGTGAGGGGTGGGGGTGGGGTGGGGTGTGAGTGACTGTGTGAGTGACTGTGTGGATTGAGCCAGTGGGTGAGAGAGAGAAAGAGAGAGAGAGGGTCTGTTTTTTTAAATCTTTAAAAAATGCTTATAAATCATTAAAGATTTTGATAACACTTTATAATAAGGTCTCAATTCTTAACATTAGGAAATGCATTAATTAACGTGAACTAACAATGAAAAATATATTTTTACAGCATGTTAATTCTTCCATGATAGTATGAACTAACAAAGAACAATTTTTTTAAAGCATTTATTAATCTTTTTAATGTTAGAAAAATAGTCATGTTCAAAAGATAAACTTTAAAATGTAATAATATATTAACACATTTTGGAATTAATATTGATCAACATTAAATGGTATATAATTATTAATGTTTATATATATATAATGATAGCTACAGACACCAAACTCGGTACATAAATTGTTCTTATTAATCCGGACAACTTTCTAATTTACAGTCATTAGCTACGACCAACAGGAAGTCGGCTATATTTATTTTAATGTGGGTTTTGTTTTTAAACAGGCTGTAAACAAATTCATACTCCTCCAAACAGAAACACGTAAATCACACCAAACATTTTTTCTTATGATGCCAAAATACTGAAGATGCTAAATTGCGGACGGATTTAGGATATCTTGAACGATGATTTAATGGCAATTTATTAAAGTTACAGTAAAAAAGAGAAAACTTTTCTTTTCTTTTTTTCTTTTAAGAGCAGCTTCCAAACACTTCATAAAAAATTACATACACAGAACAATACAGTCTGAGGATATGTGATTAATTTCATGAATTTACAATACACTATGCGGAGGAGAAAATTTAAAAACTATCAGAGTTCTCCTGTCTCTGTGCTTCTAATGTTTGCGGTAGGTGACTGGGTGGGTGACTGACTGTGTGAGTTCAGTGAGTGTGGAGGGGGAGAGAGAGAGGGAGAGAGAGAGAGGGTCTGTTTAAACATCTCAATAAAATCCTTAAAAAATGCTTATAAAGCATTAAAGGTTTTGATAACACTTTATAATTAAGTCTCATTTGTTAACAGTAGAGAATGCATTAATTAACATGAACTAACAATGAAATATATATTTTACAGTATGTTAATTCTTCATTGATAGTATGAACTTACAATGAACTAACAATGAACAAAATATTTTTTATATTAGAAAAATAGTCATGTTCAAAAGATAAAACTTTAAAATTTAATAATATATTAACACATTTTGGAATTGATTTTGATCAACATTAAATGGTATATATTTATTAATGATGTAAATTAACAACAGTTAAATAATGTTGTTTTTTAACATTGGTTAATTCACAAATAACATTAAATATTAACAATATATTTTTTACTTTATTAATTTGTGTTAGAAAAAATTATTCATGTTAGTTAATGGAAAAATAAATCATTAAAAAATGCTTATAAATCATTAAAAGCTTTGGTAACTATAATAATTTCTCATTTGTTAGCATTAGTAAATGCATTAACTAACATCAACTACCAATGAAAAATAAATTTTCACAGAATTTAAAGTTTTATATGTTCTGTGTGTGTGTGTGTTTCACAGAGTTGATGGTTTGGATTAACCCTTTAATTGCCGTATCCCTTAAAACCAAACTGCCAGAGGGTTACTGTGATGCTTGTGCTCGCTGGGCACCGTTTTATCGATGCCACCGGGGTGGCGTATGCTGACGGCTTGGGCCCGTCATCGCTGCTCGCAGCTATATTTAGGGCCCAAGCCAGTAAGGCGCAGGGCCCTATTGTTCTTCTAAGGATTATTATTTTTTTTTTTTTTTTTTTTTTTTTTTTTTTTTTTTTTTTTTTATTTATTTCAATCATCCGGGCACTTTTGGGGGCCTTAACGTGCCCGAAAACTCTCGAAAATTGGCACGCACGTTGGAACCTGCGGCCATTAGGACGCCGCTGAGGCTGGGACCCGGGCGTGGCACAGGGGCTCTACGGCGCCCCCTGGAAAATTGTCAGAAAGCTTGATGTATAGCTCACACATACTTGCACGTATTCATATGAAACTCGGTACACATATAGAACTCATTGAGCCGAACAACTTTCGCGCAGCATGTCATAGGCTCCGCCCAACAGGAAGTCGGCTATTCAGGGCTGTTTAAAAAGCGCATGCTCTGGAATTTGATATACTCCTCTGAGGATTTCCATACGATTGCCACCAAACTCGGTGAACATGATCTCAAGACATTGGGGACGCTAAATTGCGAAGATATTTTTGATATGTCGAACGGTTTGCCCGTGGCGAGGCGATGAAGTTATGGCGAAAAATGAGACCCAGGAAATGCCTAATAACGTCCACATACATTGTATGATGTTGATCAAACTCCAGTGGTTTGTTCGTTGTATGATGCCGATCGGATAGATGTGACTATTATGACTGAAAGTTATAGCGCCACCAACTGGCTGCAGGAAGTGTGTCGTTTTCAAAATTATTTGAATTCAGCATCTTATTTTTACTCGATTTGCTTCAAACTTCACCAGAATAATGTCAAAACACGGCCGATGTAAAACTGTGAAGGGAATATTGATATCTAAAATTATGTTGCCATGGCAACGTGTCAAAGTTGAAAATTCGTTTCTGGTGATTTTGAGGCAGATAACATGTTTAGAATGTCATGAAACTCAACACACATATCCATTTTAATGATAGTTAGACACTGGAAAAACCTCATAAACGGGCGTGGAAGAGGCACTCTATAGCGCCACCTTTTGTCAAAAATGGGGGGGTTAGTTTTAGCTACAGACACCAAACTCGGTACATAAATTGTTCTTATTAATCCGGACAACTTTCTAATTTACAGTCATTAGCTACGACCAACAGGACGTCGGCTATATTTATTTTAATGTGGGTTTTTTTTTAAAACGGGCTGTAAACAAATTCATACTCCTCAAAGCAGAAACACGTAAATCACACCAAACATTTTTTCTCATGATGCCAAAATACTGAAGATGCTAAATTGCGGACGGATTTAGGATATCTTGAACGATGATTTAATGGCAATTTATTAAAGTTACAGTAAAAAAGAGATTTTTTTTTTTTTTTTATCTTTTAAGAGCAGCTTCCAAACACTTCATAAAAAATTACATACACAGAACAATACAGTCTGAGGATATGTGATTAATTTCATGAATTTACAATACACTATGCAGAGGAGAAAATTTAAAAACTATCAGACAGTTGTTACAATGCTTCTATGAGTGAGAGTTCCCTGTCAGCCTGCAGCTGAGTGAGGGGGTGGGGGTGGGGTGTGAGTGACTGTGTGAGTGACTGTGTGGATTGAGGAGCTGGGTGAGAGAGAGAAAGAGAGAGAGGGTCTGTTTTTTTTAAATCTTTAAAAAATGCTTATAAAGCATTAAAGGTTTTCATAACACTTTATAATTAAGTCTCAATTGTTAACAGTAGGGAATGCATTAATTAACATGAACTAACAATGAAAAATATAATTTTTTACAGCATGTTAATTCTTCATTGATAGTATGAACTTACAATGAACTAACAATGAACAAAATATTTTTAATGTTAGAAAAATAGTCATGTTCAAAAGAGAAACTTTAAAATTTAATAATATATTAACACATTTTGGAATTAATATTGATCAACATTAAATGGAATATAATTATTAATGATTATATATATATAATGATAGCTACAGACACCAAACTTGGTACATAAATTGTTCACATTAAGCCGGACAACTTTCTAATTTACAGACATTAGCTACGACCAACAGGAAGTCGGCTTTTTTTTTTTTATGTGTTTTTTTTTTTCAAAACGGGCTGTAAACAAATTCATACACCTCCAAGCAGAAACCACAAATTCACACCAAACACAGAACAAGACAGTCTGAGGATATGTGATTAATTCCATGAATTTACAGTACACTATGGCGAGAAGAAAATTTTAAAACTTATCAGAGATATCCTGTCACTGTGCTTCTAATGTGTGCGGTAGGTGACTGGGTGAGTGACTGACTGTGTGAGTTCAGTGAGTGTGGAGGGGGAGAGAGAGAGAGAGAGAGAGAGAAAGAGAGAGAGAGAGAGAGAGAGTCTGTTTAAACTTCTCAATAAAATCCTTAAAAAATGCTTAAAGCATTAAAGGTTTTGATAACACTTTATAATTGAGTCTCATTTGTTAACAGTAGGGAATGCATTAATTAACATGAACTAACAATGAAAAATATATTTTTTAAAGCATGTTAATTCTTCATTGATAGTATGAACTTACAATGAGCTAACAATGAACATAATATTTTTAATATTAGAAAAATAGTCATGTTCAAAAGATAAAACTTTAAAATTTAATATATTAACACATTTTGGAATTGATTTTAAACATTAAAACATTGATTTCAACATTAAATGGTATATATTTATTAATGATGTAAATTAACAACAGTTAAATAATGTTGTTTTTTAACATTGGTTAATTCACAAATAACATTAAATATTAACAATATATTTTTTACTTTATTCATTTGTGTTAGAAAAAATTATTCATTTTAGTTAATGGAAAAATAAATCATTAAAAAATGCTTATAAATCATTAAAACCTTTGGTAACTATAATAATTTCTCATTTGTTAGCATTAGTAAATGCATTAACTAACATCAACTACCAATGAAAAATATATTTTCATAGAATTTAAAGTTTTATATGTTGTTCTGTGTGTGTGTGTTTCA
This sequence comes from Barbus barbus, assembly GCF_936440315.1. Classification (NCBI taxonomy): domain Eukaryota; kingdom Metazoa; phylum Chordata; class Actinopteri; order Cypriniformes; family Cyprinidae; genus Barbus; species Barbus barbus. The sequence continues at coordinate 1,614,950 of NC_136715.1, forward strand.
CAGAGTTGATGGTTTGGATTAACCCTTTAATTGCCGTATCCCTTAAAACCAAACTGCCAGAGGGTTACTGTGATGCTTGTGCTCGCTGGGCACCGTTTTATCGATGCCACCGGGGTGGCGTATGCTGACGGCTTGGGCCCGTCATCGCTGCTCGCAGCTATATTTAGGGCCCAAGCCAGTAAGGCGCAGGGCCCTATTGTTCTTCTAAGGATTATTATTTTTTTTTTTTTTTTTTTTTTTTTATTTCAATCATCCGGGCACTTTTGGGGGCCTTAACGTGCCCGAAAACTCTCGAAAATTGGCACGCACATTGGAACCTGCGGCCATTAGGACGCCGCTGAGGCTGGGACCCGGGCGTGGCACAGGGGCTCTACGGCGCCCCCTGGAAAATTGTCAGAAAACTTGATGTATAGCTCACACATACTTGCACATATTCATATGAAACTCGGTACACATATAGAACTCATTGAGCTGAACAACTTCCGCACAGCATGTCTTAGGCTCCGCCCAACAGGAAGTCGGCTATTCAGGGCTGTTTAAAAAGCGCATGCTCTGGAATTTGATATACTCCTCTGAGGATTTCCATACGATTGCCACCAAACTAGGTGAACATGATCTCAAGACATTGGGGACGCTAAATTGCGAAGATATTTTTGATATGTCGAACGGTTTGCCCGTGGCGAGGCGATGAAGTTATGGCGAAAAATGAGACCCAGGAAATGCCTAATAACGTCCACATACATTGTATGATGTAGATCAAACTTCAGTGATTTGTTCGTTGTATGATGCCGATCGGATAGATGTGACTATTATGACTGAAAGTTATAGCGCCACCAACTGGCTGCAGGAAGTGTGTCGTTTTCAAAATGCTTTGAATTCAGCATCTTCTTTTACCTCGATTTGCTTCAAACTTCACCAGAATAATGTCAAAACAAGGCCGATGTAAAACTGTGAAGGGAATATTGATATCTAAAATTATGTTGCCATGGCAACGTGTCAAAGTTGAAAATTCGTTTCTGGTGATTTTGAGGCAGATAACATGTTTAGAATGTCATGAAACTCAACACACATATGAGTATTAATGATAGTTAGACACTGGAAAAAGCTCATAAACGGGCGTGGAAGAGACACTCTATAGCGCCACCTTTTGTCAAAAATGAGGGGGTTAGTTTTAGCTACAGACACCAAACTCGGTACATAAATTGTTCTAATTAATCCGGACAACTTTCTAATTTACAGTCATTAGCTACGACCAACAGGAAGTCGGCTATATTTATTTTAATGTGGGTTTTTTTTAAAAACGGGCTGTAAACAAATTAATACTCCTCCAAGCAGAAACACGGAAATCACACCAAACATTTTTTATCATGATGCCAAAATATTGAAGATGCTAAATTGCGGACGGATTTAGGATATCTTGAACGATGATTTAATGGCAATTTATTAAAGTTACAGTAAAAAAGATAATTTTTTTTTTTTTTTTATCTTTTAAGAGCAGCTTCCAAACACTTCATAAAAAATTACATACACAGAACAATACAGTCTGAGGATATGTGATTAATTTCATGAATTTACAATACACTATGCTTAGGAGAAAATTTAAAAACTATCAGAGAGCTCTTAGACTGCTGAGTGAGAGCTCCCTGTCAGCCTGCAGCTGAGTGAGGGGTGGGGGTGGGGTGGGGTGTGAGTGACTGTGTGAGTGACTGTGTGAGTGACTGTGTGGATTGAGGAGCTGGGTGAGAGAGAGAAAGAGAGAGAGGGTCTGTTTTTTAAAATCTTTAAAAAATGCTTATAAATCATTAAATAAGGTCTCAATTCTTAACATTAGGAAATGCATTAATTAACGTGAACTAACAATGAAAAATATATTTTTACAGCATGTTAATTCTTCCATGATAGTATGAACTAACAAAGAACTATTTTTTTTAAAGCATTTATTAATCTTTTTAATGTTAGAAAAATAGTCATGTTCAAAAGATAAACTTTAAAATGTAATAATATATTAACACATCTTGGAATTAATATTGATCAACATTAAATGGTATATAATTATTAATGTTTATATATATATATATAATGATAGCTACAGACACCAAACTCGGTACATAAATTGTTCTTATTAATCCGGACAACTTTCTAATTTACAGTCATTAGCTACGACCAACAGGAAGTCGGCTATATTTGTTTTAATGTGGGTTTTTTTTTTTAAACGGGCTGTAAACAAATTCATACTCCTCCAAACAGAAACACGTAAATCACACCAAACATTTTTTCTCATGATTCCAAAATACTGATGATGCTAAATTGCGGACGGATTTAGGATATCTTGAACGGTGTTTTAATGGCAATTTATTAAAGTTACAGTAAAAAGAGAAAACTTTTCTTTTCTTTTTTTCTTTTAAGAGCAGCTTCCAAACACTTCATAAAAAATTACATGCACAGAACAATACAGTCTGAGGATGTGATTAATTTCATGAATTTACAATACACTATGCGGAGGAGAAAATTTAAAAACTATCAGAGTTCTCCTGTCTCTGTGCTTCTAATGTTTGCGGTAGGTGACTGGGTGGGTGACTGACTGTGTGAGTTCAGTGAGTGTGGAGGGGGAGAGAGAGAGGGAGAGAGAGAGGGGGTCTGTTTAAACTTCTCAATAAAATCCTTAAAAAATGCTTATAAAGCATTAAAGGTTTTGATAACACTTTATAATAAGGTCTCAATTGTTAACAGTAGGGAATGCATTAATTAACATGAACTAACAATGAAATATATTTTTTACAGCATGTTAATTCTTCATTGATAGTATGAACTTACAATGAATTAACAATGAACAAAATATTTTTAATATTAGAAAAATAGTCATGTTCAAAAGATAAAACTTTAAAATTTAATAATATATTAACACATTTTGGAATTGATTTTGATCACCATTAAATGGTATATATTTATTAATGATGTAAATTAACAACAGTTAAATAATGTTGTTTTTAACATTGGTTAATTCACAAATAACATTAAATATTAACAATATGTTTTTTACTTTATTCATTTGTGTTAGAAAAAATTATTGATGTTAGTTAATCGAAAAATAAATAATTAAAAAATGCTTATAAATCATTAAAACCTTTGGTAACTATAATAATTTCTCATTTGTTAGCATTAGTAAATGCATTAACTAACATCAACTACCAATGAAAAATATATTTTCACAGAATTTAAAGTTTTATATGTTGTTCTGTGTGTGTGTGTGTGTGTGTGTTTCACAGAGTTGATGGTTTGGATTAACCCTTCAATTGCCGTATCCCTTAAAACCAAACTGCCAGAGGGTTACTGTGATGCTTGTGCTCGCCGGGCACCGTTTTATCGATGCCACCGGGGTGGCGTATGCTGACGGCTTGGGCCCGTCATCGCTGCTCGCAGCTATATTTATTTTTATTTTTTTTATTTTTTTTTTTTTTATTTTTTATTTCAATCATCCGGGCACTTTTGGGGGCCTTAACGTGCCCGAAAACTCTCGAAAATTGGCACGCACGTTGGAACCTGCGGCCATTAGGACGCCGCTGAGGCTGGGACCCGGGCGTGGCACAGGGGCTCTACGGCGCCCCCTGGAAAATTGTCAGAAAGCTTGATGTATAGCTCACACATACTTGCACGTATTCATATGAAACTCGGTACACATATAGAACTCATTGAGCCGAACAACTTCCGCGCAGCATGTCATAGGCTCCGCCCAACAGGAAGTCGGCTATTCAGGGCTGTTTACAAAGCGCATGCTCTGGAATTTGATATACTCCTCTGAGGATTTCCATACGATTGCCACCAAACTCGGTGAACATGATCTCAAGACATTGGGGACGCTAAATTGCGAAGATATTTTTGATATGTCGAACGGTTTGCCCGTGGCGAGGCGATGAAGTTATGGCGAAAAATGAGACCCAGGAAATGCCTAATAACGTCCACATACATTGTATGATGTTGATCAAACTCCAGTGGTTTGTTCGTTGTATGATGCCGATCGGATAGATGTGACTATTATGACTGAAAGTTATAGCACCACCAACTGGCTGCAGGAAGTGTGTCGTTTTCAAAATTATTTGAATTCAGCATCTTATTTTTACTCGATTTGCTTCAAACTTCACCAGAATAATGTCAAAACACGGCCGATGTAAAACTGTGAAGGGAATATTGATATCTAAAATTATGTTGCCATGGCAACGTGTCAAAGTTGAAAATTCGTTTCTGGTGATTTTGAGGCAGATAACATGTTTAGAATGTCATGAAACTCAACACACATATCCATTTTAATGATAGTTAGACACTGGAAAAACCTCATAAACGGGCGTGGAAGAGGCACTCTATAGCGCCACCTTTTGTCAAAAATGGGGGGGTTAGTTTTAGCTACAGACACCAAACTCGGTACATAAATTGTTCTTATTAATCCGGACAACTTTCTAATTTACAGTCATTAGCTACGACCAACAGGACGTCGGCTATATTTATTTTAATGTGGGTTTTTTTTTAAAACGGGCTGTAAACAAATTCATACTCCTCAAAGCAGAAACACGTAAATCACACCAAACATTTTTTCTCATGATGCCAAAATACTGAAGATGCTAAATTGCGGACGGATTTAGGATATCTTGAACGATGATTTAATGGCAATTTATTAAAGTTACAGTAAAAAAGAGATTTTTTTTTTTTTTTTATCTTTTAAGAGCAGCTTCCAAACACTTCATAAAAAATTACATACACAGAACAATACAGTCTGAGGATATGTGATTAATTTCATGAATTTACAATACACTATGCAGAGGAGAAAATTTAAAAACTATCAGACAGTTGTTACAATGCTTCTATGAGTGAGAGTTCCCTGTCAGCCTGCAGCTGAGTGAGGGGTGGGGGTGGGGGTGGGGTGTGAGTGACTGTGTGAGTGACTGTGTGGATTGAGGAGCTGGGTGAGAGAGAGAAAGAGAGAGAGGGTCTGTTTTTTTTAAATCTTTAAAAAATGCTTATAAAGCATTAAATGTTTTCATAACACTTTATAATTAAGTCTCAATTGTTAACAGTAGGGAATGCATTAATTAACATGAACTAACAATGAAAAATATAATTTTTTACAGCATGTTAATTCTTCATTGATAGTATGAACTTACAATGAACTAACAATGAACAAAATATTTTTAATGTTAGAAAAATAGTCATGTTCAAAAGAGAAACTTTAAAATTTAATAATATATTAACACATTTTGGAATTAATATTGATCAACATTAAATGGAATATAATTATTAATGATTATATATATATAATGATAGCTACAGACACCAAACTTGGTACATAAATTGTTCACATTAAGCCGGACAACTTTCTAATTTACAGACATTAGCTACGACCAACAGGAAGTCGGCTTTTTTTTTTTTATGTGTTTTTTTTTTTCAAAACGGGCTGTAAACAAATTCATACACCTCCAAGCAGAAACCACAAATTCACACCAAACACAGAACAAGACAGTCTGAGGATATGTGATTAATTCCATGAATTTACAGTACACTATGGCGAGAAGAAAATTTTAAAACTTATCAGAGATATCCTGTCACTGTGCTTCTAATGTGTGCGGTAGGTGACTGGGTGAGTGACTGACTGTGTGAGTTCAGTGAGTGTGGAGGGGGAGAGAGAGAGAGAGAGAGAGAGAGAGAGAGAGAGAGAGAGAGTCTGTTTAAACTTCTCAATAAAATCCTTAAAAAATGCTTAAAGCATTAAAGGTTTTGATAACACTTTATAATTGAGTCTCATTTGTTAACAGTAGGGAATGCATTAATTAACATGAACTAACAATGAAAAATATATTTTTTAAAGCATGTTAATTCTTCATTGATAGTATGAACTTACAATGAGCTAACAATGAACATAATATTTTTAATATTAGAAAAATAGTCATGTTCAAAAGATAAAACTTTAAAATTTAATATATTAACACATTTTGGAATTGATTTTAAACATTAAAACATTGATTTCAACATTAAATGGTATATATTTATTAATGATGTAAATTAACAACAGTTAAATAATGTTGTTTTTTAACATTGGTTAATTCACAAATAACATTAAATATTAACAATATATTTTTTACTTTATTCATTTGTGTTAGAAAAAATTATTCATTTTAGTTAATGGAAAAATAAATCATTAAAAAATGCTTATAAATCATTAAAACCTTTGGTAACTATAATAATTTCTCATTTGTTAGCATTAGTAAATGCATTAACTAACATCAACTACCAATGAAAAATATATTTTCATAGAATTTAAAGTTTTATATGTTGTTCTGTGTGTGTGTGTTTCACAGAGTTGATGGTTTGGATTAACCCTTTAATTGCCGTATCCCTTAAAACCAAACTGCCAGAGGGTTACTGTGATGCTTGTGCTCGCTGGGCACCGTTTTATCGATGCCACCGGGGTGGCGTATGCTGACGGCTTGGGCCCGTCATCGCTGCTCGCAGCTATATTTTTTTTTTTTTTTTTTTTTATTTTTTTTTTTTTTTTTTTTTATTTCAATCATCCGGGCACTTTTGGGGGCCTTAACGTGCCCGAAAACTCTCGAAAATTGGCACGCACATTGGAACCTGCGGCCATTAGGACGCCGCTGAGGCTGGGACCCGGGCGTGGCACAGGGGCTCTACGGCGCCCCCTGGAAAATTTGTCAGAAAACTTGATGTATAGCTCACACATACTTGCACGTATTCATATGAAACTCGGTACACATATAGAACTCATTGAGCTGAACAACTTTCACGCAGCATGTCTTAGGCTCCGCCCAACAGGAAGTCGGCTATTCAGGGCTGTTTAAAAAGCGCATGCTCTGGAATTTGATATACTCCTCTGAGGATTTCCATACGATTGCCACCAAACTCGGTGAACATGATCTCAGGACATTGGGGACGCTAAATTGCGAAGATATTTTTGATATGTCGAACGGTTTGCCCGTGGCGAGGCGATGAAGTTATGGCGAAAAATGAGACCCAGGAAATGCCTAATAACGTCCACATACATTGTATGATGTAGATCAAACTTCAGTGATTTGTTCTTTGTATGATGCCGATCGGATAGATGTGACTATTATGACTGAAAGTTATAGCGCCACCAACTGGCTGCAGGAAGTGTGTCGTTTTCAAAATGCTTTGAATTCAGCATCTTATTTTTACTCGATTTGCTTCAAACTTCACCAGAATAATGTCAAAACACGGCCGATGTAAAACTGTGAAGGGAAGATTGATATCTAAAATTATGTTGCCATGGCAACGTGTCAAAGTTGAAAATTCGTTTCTGGTGATTTTGAGGCAGATAACATGTTTAGAATGTCATGAAACTCAACACACATATGAGTATTAATGATAGTTAGACACTGGAAAAAGCTCATATACGGGCGTGGAAGAGGCACTCTATAGCGCCACCTTTTGTCAAAAATGAGGGGGTTAGTTTTAGCTACAGACCCCAAACTCGGTACATAAATTGTTCTAATTAATCCGGACAACTTTCTAATTTACAGTCATTAGCTACGACCAACAGGAAGTCGGCTATATTTATTTTAATGTGGGTTTTTTTTAAAAACGGGCTGTAAACAAATTAATACTCCTCCAAGCAGAAACACGGAAATCACACCAAACATTTTTTATCATGATGCCAAAATACTGAAGATGCTAAATTGCGGACGGATTTAGGATATCTTGAACGATGATTTAATGGCAATTTATTAAAGTTACAGTAAAAAAGATCATTTCTTTTTTTTTTTTATCTTTTAAGAGCAGCTTCCAAACACTTCATAAAAAATTACATACACAGAACAATACAGTCTGAGGATATGTGATTAATTTTATGAATTTACAATACACTATGCAGAGGAGAAAATTTGAAAACTATCAGAGAGTTAGACTTAGACTGCTTCTGAGTGAGGGGTGGGGTGGGGTGTGAGTGACTGTGTGAGTGACTGTGTGGATTGAGCCAGTGGGTGAGAGAGAGAAAGAGAGAGAGAGGGTCTGTTTTTTTAAATCTTTAAAAAATGCTTATAAATCATTAAAGATTTTGATAACACTTTATAATAAGGTCTCAATTCTTAACATTAGGAAATGCATTAATTAACGTGAACTAACAATGAAAAATATATTTTTACAGCATGTTAATTTTTCCATGATAGTATGAACTAACAAAGAACAATTTTTTTAAAGCATTTATTAATCTTTTTAATGTTAGAAAATTAGTCATGTTCAAAAGATAAACTTTAAAATGTAATAATATATAAACACATTTTGGAATTAATATTGATCAACATTAAATGGTATATAATTATTAATGATTATATATATATATATATATATATATATATATATATATATATAATGATAGCTACAGACACCAAACTCGGTACATAAATTGTTCTTATTAATCCGGACAACTTTCTAATTTACAGTCATTAGCTACGACCAACAGGAAATCGGCTATTTTTTTTTTTTATGTGTTTTTTTTTTTTTTAAACGGGCTGTAAACAAATTCATACTCCTTCAAGCAGAAACCAAAAATTCACACCAAACATTTTTTCACATGCTTCCAAGATACTGAAGATGCTACATTGCGGACTGATTTAGGATATCTTGAACGGTGATTTAATGGCAATTTATTAAAGTTACAGTAAAAAAGAACACTTTTTTTTTTTATCTTTAAAGAGCAGCTTCCAAACACTTCATAAAAAATTACATACACAGAACAAGACAGTCTGAGATATGTGATTAATTTCATGAATTTACAATACACTATGGAGAGCAGAAAATTAAAACTATCAGAGTTCTCCTGTCTCTGTGCTTCTAATGTGTGCGGTGGGTGACTGGGTGGGTGACTGACTGTGTGAGTTCAGTGAGTGTGGAGGGGGAGAGAGAGAGAGAGAGGGTCTGTTTAAACTTCTCAATAAAATCCTTAAAAAATGCTTATAAAGCATTAAAGGTTTTGATAACACTTTATAATTAAGTCTCTTTTGTTAACAGTAGGGAATGCATTAATTAACATGAACTAACAATGAAAAATATATATTTTACAGCATGTTAATTCTTCATTGATAGTATGAACTTACAATGAACTTACAATGAACAAAATATTTTTAATATTAGAAAAATAGTCATGTTCAAAAGATAAAACTTTAAAATGTAATAATATATTAACACATTTTGGAATTGATTTTGATAAACATTAAATGGTATATATTTATTAATGATGTAAATTAACAACAGTTAAATAATGTTGTTTTTAACATTGGTTAATTCACAAATAACATTAAATATTAACAATATATGTTTTACTTTATTCATTTGTGTTAGAATAAATTATTCATGTTAGTTAATGGAAAAATAAATCATTAAAAAATGCTTATAAATCATTAAAACCTTTGGTAACTATAATAATTTCTCATTTGTTAGCATTAGTAAATGCATTAACTAACATCAACTACCAATGAAAAATATATTTTCACAGAATTTAAAGTTTTATATGTTGTTCTGTGTGTGTGTGTTTCACAGAGTTGATGGTTTGGAATAACCCTTTAATTGCCGTATCCCTTAAAACCAAACTGCCAGAGGGTTACTGTAATGTGTGTGCTCGCTGGGCACCGTTTTATCGATGCCACCGGGATGGCGTATGCTGACGGCTTGGGCCCGTCATCGCTGCTCGCAGCTATATTTGTTATTGTTTCTCTCTCTCTGCCTGCTGCTTCTCTGGCTCCTCCCACTCTCTCCACTCTGACAGGTAGCTGATTGCACTTTCCAGCTGCACCTGCTTACCAGCTGAGAAGGCAGTAGCATAAAAACCAAGAAGAACACTCAGAAGAGGAGAACTTCTCTCCAGAAGAGCGTGTCTTGTGTCCAGCCCTGCCCAGCGCTATTTGTTGAAGCCTTTTTGGGGTTCTGTATGGTTGTAATCTTTTCTAATCTTAAGAATTGTTGACTAACTCTGTGGTTAGCTAGAAGCTAGCCAATCTTTGTGCCTTTTTGCTAAGCAAGATATATATATATATAGCCTACGATTTTGCTGTTTAACCTTTGTTTTACCCTGCTACCAACAGCTTAAGCTGTACTCCCCTGATTGACTGTGACCCTTTTGGAAGCTGTAGGGAGGCGGGCGCCTTTCTTTTGACTGCACCCATTTTCTCCTGGTTTGAGGCTCAGATAGGGAGAGAGAGTATAATTTTGTTGTTGATTTCCTTTTATTTTGCAGGTGTAGACAGAATTTAACCCCAGAATAGAGATGATTTTGCTTGTTATTTTGGCAATCCTCCCCCTCCTGAAGGTTTTGCTTCCCTTTTAATTTGACTTCTTTCTTTGTTTGGAAGATATTGTATACTTTCTGAGCTGTGAATAAAACCTGTTAAAGGGATCTGTTTGTTGTTGTTGTTATGCTGTGGCAGGGGCTCGGCCAAATGCTCTTCTTAAACCCTTAATATTGTTACGTTATCTTTAAACCCCTAGACACCTAGGACGTAACATATTATTGGGGGCTCATCCGGGATATGAATTAAGTAGAAACTGCTTTATTGTGCTGTTTGAAAAAGTTGTAGAGCGCAACAGAACTAGAGTCTCCTTAATGCTTTTTTTTTTAATATATGGTTGAAAGTAAAAGGCTTTGACCGCTCTCTCTTTTTCTTTTTTTTTGGGTGAGGGCAGAGTAGTGTGTAGTAATGGAATTTGACTTAATAGGGTTTACGCTTGCACCTTCCACAGATGTTTACAATCGATGCAGAAAAAGATCTGTTATTGATTGCTGATTTCTTTAATGTTACTGTGCCTGGGGATGCAACTAAGCAGGTGATTAAGGATGCGTTGTATATAGAGTTAGTGAGTAGAGGTATTTTGCCTGATGATTCAAGGGAGGATGTAGCAGAGGGAGAGACGGCTGCATTTAGTCCATCTTTCCCAACTGAACACCGACTCGACCCAATGGTCGAGATCAAGCTAAAAGAGCTTGATTTGGAGTTAAAAAAACAAGAGCATGAGATTAAAGTTGTACAGCTCCGTACTGTTGAAGTGGAAGCTCAGCGTGATATTAGGCTAAAAACACTTGAGATTGAAGCTGAGACTTTGCGGAGGAAGTCTGTTCAGCCTGTTCCCCTCCCGCGCACAAGAGCTCCCTCTTCTCCAGTGTTTGATATTGCTCAGTCACCATCTATCGCTGTTAACCACGATCCAGTGGGTAATACCCAGCCAAACTTTGATGTTGCAAAGTACATAAAACTCGTACCACCCTTTAGAGAAGCCGAAGTAGACTCCTACTTCATTGCTTTTGAACGCATTGCTACAAAGTTGGGATGGCCGAAGGACATGTGGGGGCTCCTCCTGCAGTGCACATTGGTAGGTAAGGCGCAGGAGATCTGTTCTTCACTTCCAATTGAACAGTCTCTTGATTATGAGATTGTCAAAGCAGCAGTATTAAGAGCATATGAGTTGGTTCCTGAAGCCTATCGCCAGCGCTTCCGGAACTTAGTGAAGGCAGCCAAACAAACATATGTAGAGTTTGCACGGGAGAAGAAAACACTTTTCGAAAAGTGGTGCCTTGCTAATAAGGTGATGGATTTTGAACAGTTGCAGGAGCTTATCCTACTGGAGGAGTTTAAAAATTGTGCTCCCGAACATCTAGTTGTTCATTTAAATGAGCAAAAGGTAAGCACGCTCTCTGAGGCTGCAGTGATTGCAGATGAGTTTGTACTTACCCATAAGGCAGTGTTCCCAACTTCCCGGCAGTCCAAACGTCAGTTTTTGAATACTGAGCAATCGGAGAAGGAAACTTCCAGTATTCAAAGAGAAATGGCTGACAAGGGTCGTAAGGCTGATGTACGACGCTCCACTAGCAAACGTGTCTGTTTCTACTGTTTGGATTCAGGGCACCTAATTTCTGATTGTAAAGCGTGGAAACAGAAGAATGCTGCTGGGAAATATAAAAGTGTGGCATTTGCTCAAGCTGTCTCAACTGTTGAAAGCTGTTCCATGCCAGCCGAGAGTACTGGGTATGAACCCTTTCTCCTTTCTGGTTCTGTTTCCCTTTGTGCCGACTCCCGGAGTAAGTCTATTTCCATTCTGAGGGACACGGGTGCCACCCAATCATTCATTCTAGCTGGTGTATTGCCATTCTCACCAGAAACGTACTCCGGCACCGATGTGTTGGTCCGGGGAATTGAATTGGGATGTGTGAGGGTGCCGCTGCATATGGTTCAGCTACAATCTGATTTGGTTACAGGTACAGTTCCTCTTGGGGTGCGAACTGAGTTGCCTGTAGATGGTGTGAGCCTTATCTTAGGGAATGACTTGGCTGGTGGTAAAGTCTTTCCGTCTCCAGTTGTTGTGGATAAGCCAGGTATGGCTCCTGATCCTGATATCGCTGCTCATTTCCCTTCTGTGTTTCCCTCTTGTGCTGTAACTCGTGCGCAGGCTCAGAAGTGGGAAGAGACTGTGAATCTTGCCGACTCGTTCCTGAGTCCAGGGGAAAATTCGCTGGAGTGTGTACTATCTATTAAACCTCCAGCTGCTTTTATTGATCCTGAAAACTCAAATTCAACACTAGTGAATCTGAAATTTGACAAAGATCACCTAATTGCTGCCCAAAAATCTGACCCATCTCTGGCACCCTGTGTTGGGGCAGCTGTTCTGTCAGATGGCTCGTATGGTGCTAGGATAGCTTTCATTTGGGAAGGTGGTGTTCTAATGCGTCGTTGGAGGCCACGTGATGTTGATGATGCTTTAGCTGTCTATCAAATAATCTTACCCTCGGATTATCGTCCTCGGGTATTGCAGCTTGCCCATGAGCATCCTCTCTCCGGCCATCTTGGAGTTAATAAAACCTACAAACGCATTTCCCGATATTTCTTCTGGCCTGGATTGAAATCTAGTGTTTCCAGATTTTGTAAATGCTGTCATGTCTGTCAAATGGCGGGTAAGCCGAATCAGACCATTCCATCTGCTCCACTCCATCCGATTCCAGTTGTGGGAGAGCCCTTCGAGCGTTTGATTTTGGATTGCGTTGGGCCCCTTCCAAAATCCAAATCAGGACACCAATATGTTTTAACTCTGATGTGTCTTGCAACTCGGATCCCAGAAGCCGTGCCACTCCGTACTCTTAAAACTCAAGCTATTGTGAAGGAAATAGTTAAATTCTGTTCAACATTTGGATTGCCTAAAGTTATCCAAACAGATCGTGGTACTAATTTCACTTCCAGAATGTTCTCTCAAGTGTTAAAAGAGTTAGGAGTGGATCATAAACTCTCCAGCGCATACCATCCAGAATCCCAGGGGGCGCTAGAGCGCTTTCACCAAACCCTCAAGACAATGCTACGTACATATTGTATAAGCACTAATCGAGACTGGGTTGAGGGTCTGCCACTGTTAATGTTTGCAGTCAGGGAAACTGTGCAGGAGTCATTAGGTTTTAGCCCTGCAGAGCTGGTGTTCGGGCATACTGTCCGTGGGCCCTTGAAACTGCTGAGTGAGCAGTTGTTGTCCAAACATCCTGTGTCCAGCAACATCTTGGACTATGTAAGTGCTTTTCGAGAACGCCTCCATAAGGCTTGTGATGTGGCAAAAGCTCATTTGGTGACTGCCCAGTCGAAGATGAAGTTGCGTTACGACAAAACCAGTGTAAAACGTATCTTCCAACCTGGTGATTTAGTTTTAGTCCTGCTTCCTGTTCCAGGCTCAGCGCTGCAGGCTAAATTCGCGGGTCCTTATGCCGTTGAGAAGAGACTCTCTGAAACTGATTGTGATCTCGACTCCAGATCGTAGGAGAAAGAGTCGAGTGTGTCATCTGAACATGTTAAAGGGGTATGTCAGAAAAGAGAACTCAGAAGCTTGTGTTGCCAATGTTGTACCTGAAATTGCTGCTACTGTATTGTCTGCAGCATATTCTCCTGTGGAGGATAACCTGGTTGTACATGAGGTCCAAATGTCCTGTACACGCCTAAACAATTCTGCGGTCCTGAAGGATTTAGATGCATATCTTGCTCATTTGCTAAACAATCAGCGTTCAGCTATCATTGAGTTAATGAGTAGATATCCTACCCTGTTCTCAGATATCCCTAGCCGAACTACCGTTCTCATGCACGATATTGATGTAGGTAATTCTACCCCTATTAAACAGCACCCCTACCGTGTCAACCCTCATAAACGGGAGGTAATGAAGTCAGAAGTTGAATATCTGTTGCAACATGGTTTTGCTGAGCCCAGTCAGAGCCCCTGGAGTTCCCCATGCTTGCTCGTTCCCAAATCTGACTCGACCTATCGTTTTTGTACTGACTACCGCAAAGTGAATAGTATCACCAAGCCAGACTCTTTCCCTCTTCCTCGAATAGAGGACTGTGTTGATGGTGACGTAACGAGCAGAACCGACTCTAAGTTAGATCTTCTAAAAGGATACTGGCAGGTGCCCCTCACACCGCGGGCCTCAGAAATCTCCGCTTTCGTTACCCCTGACAATTTTCTGCAGTACTCTGTTATGGCATTCGGGATGCGAAATGCACCTGCGACCTTCCAGCGCTTAATGCAACAGGTACTGTCGGGAGTACCCAATTGTGAGGCTTACTTGGATGATGTGGTGATTTATTCTGCTAGTTGGGAAGACCATCTGAATAGTCTAAACCAAGTTTTTTGTAGGCTGTCTGGGGCATCGTTGACATTAAACTTGACCAAGTGCGAGTTCGGAAAGGCTGTGGTTACTTACCTCGGGAAGAAAGTTGGCCAAGGGCAGGTGAGGCCAATTGAAGAAAAAGTTGCTGCCATACTTCACTTCCCCACTCCTACAAACAAAAGAGAACTGAGACGGTTTTTAGGTATGGCTGGTTACTACAGGGGGTTTTGTAAAAACTTTTCTTCTGTGGTTGCCCCGCTGACAGATCTACTTAGTACCTCTAGAAAATTTGAATGGAGTCTAGCATGTAATTGTGCATTCAATGCTACTAAAGATTTGTTGTGTCACGCCCCTGTTCTTTCTGCTCCAAATTTTGAATTGCCCTTTAAGCTGCAGGTGGATGCTAGTTCTTCTGGGGCAGGGGCTGTACTACTGCAAGAAGACTTAGCCGGTGTAGAACATCCTGTGAGTTACTTCTCCAAGAAATTTACCAAGTGCCAACGACAGTACAGTACTATTGAAAAGGAGGGCTTAGCCTTACTGTTAGCATTACAGCACTTTGAGGTCTACCTGGGCGGTAGTTGTAACCCGGTGGTAGTCTACACTGACCACAACCCCCTAGTATTCCTGGGAAGAATGTACAACTCGAATCAGCGGTTGATGCGGTGGTCTTTGATACTCCAAGAGTATAACCTCGACATTCAACATAGAAAAGGTGTAGAAAATGTTGTAGCTGATGCACTGTCTAGGGTGTATAATTTGGATAAGTAGGTTGCTGATAATATGAGTTAAATCTTAATTCACAAGTTTACAAATATTTTTGGGATACTATTTGTAAATTATGGGTGGGGGTGTTACGTCCAGTGACGTATTCACTGCACTGTGTATTGGGGTATGTTTTCTTGTTGTTATTGTTTCTCTCTCTCTGCCTGCTGCTTCTCTGGCTCCTCCCACTCTCTCCACTCTGACAGGTAGCTGATTGCACTTTCCAGCTGCACCTGCTTACCAGCTGAGAAGACAGTAGCATAAAAACCAAGAAGAACACTCAGAAGAGGAGAACTTCTCTCCAGAAGAGCGTGTCTTGTGTCCAGCCCTGCCCAGCGCTATTTGTTGAAGCCTTTTTGGGGTTCTGTATGGTTGTAATCTTTTCTAATCTTAAGAATTGTTGACTAACTCTGTGGTTAGCTAGAAGCTAGCCAATCTTTGTGCCTTTTTGCTAAGCAAGATATATATATATATAGCCTACGATTTTGCTGTTTAACCTTTGTTTTACCCTGCTACCAACAGCTTAAGCTGTACTCCCCTGATTGACTGTGACCCTTTTGGAAGCTGTAGGGAGGCGGGCGCCTTTCTTTTGACTGCACCCATTTTCTCCTGGTTTGAGGCTCAGATAGGGAGAGAGAGTATAATTTTGTTGTTGATTTCCTTTTATTTTGCAGGTGTAGACAGAATTTAACCCCAGAATAGAGATGATTTTGCTTGTTATTTTGGCAATCCTCCCCCTCCTGAAGGTTTTGCTTCCCTTTTAATTTGACTTCTTTCTTTGTTTGGAAGATATTGTATACTTTCTGAGCTGTGAATAAAACCTGTTAAAGGGATCTGTTTGTTGTTGTTGTTATGCTGTGGCAGGGGCTCGGCCAAATGCTCTTCTTAAACCCTTAATATTGTTACGTTATCTTTAAACCCCTAGACACCTAGGACGTAACAGATGCTAAACTGATTTTCATCAGCTATTACTCCAGTCTTCAGTGTCACATGAACCTACAGAAATCATTCTAATATACTGATTTATTATCAATGTTAGAAACAATGCCTCATGTTTATTTTATAACCAATGATACTTTTTTCAGGATTTATGGATTATTAAAAATATTATTATATTATTATTTAAAAAAAATTACAGTTTTTCTCGATTGCGAAGACACATTTCTTGAAAGCTGCTATCCTTTTCTATAAACTCTGAACACAAAACCCAATTTTCAAGCTACATTCACAAAACCTCAGACTCTTCTTGCGAAACCAAACTTTCACCTCAAAACAGTTCAATCTGTGCTCAAAACTGAACTATGTTGTCAAATCGTGCCCCGAGTCAATCAAAATTAAAAACACTACTGAACAGTCACTAAACACTACGTAGAAAAATAGAAAACACAATGCTCAGGACATGAAGCTGGAGAAATAAATGTTTGTTCACTGTAGACTAAATACATATAAAATATATATGCATATAAATAAAATAATTCTCACATTCACTTGCATTGACGATTTTTCAATCTAGAGGTCCAGTGGGGTTTTACGGATGGGCGAGACTTACCAGCTCTATAGTATGTCATGCAGTAATTGCTGTCAACATTTACATACTGTATTATAATGTCAAAAATAGGTAATTACCTGTTCTCTTCTCTAAATTTTCAGATTATGGTGGACACAGTGAATCTACTGATGTTTGGTTGTACCCTTTGTCCAGCCTCCCTCATGCTCATACCATGGACAAGAACATGGTCAATCACAGTAGCTCTGATTTCATCAGATATTACTGTTCTTTGTCTTCGCTGACCACCTCGACCTCCTCTCACACGAACTCTTCCTCTCAGATTTCTATCCATTGTAGGGCCTCACAAACCAGTGCTCTCTGAACTGGCTTACTGTATATGTTCCCTCACATCATTAGCCACAAGTGTGATCAATTTTGAGTTGTGTTCAAGTGGTGACAGCTGTGCTTTAATTGTGTTTGACTTTTGTCACCTGTGCTCACCATTATGCAGCACGGGTGCATCACAATGAAAATGTGTTGGCAAGTTGTGTCTAAACAGGTGAAAAGTGCTTATGGTTTTGCCAAAAGAGTGATTGATTCAGTCAGTGGGTTCAGGCAACTGAGCATTTGGTTCAGACAATAGGGTTTAGTGTTTTAGCAATTGAGAAAAACTGTAATACATCTTTTATAACAATATAAGTCTTTACTTTCACTTTTTATCTATTTAACACATCCTTGCTGAATATTAGCCTACACACTTACTCAATAATCACAATCATTTCTTTATATTCTCTCACACACAATACCTTCTCTGGGAGATTCTGCAGTCTGAGGGTTTTTAAAGGATTTAACCTGAATCACCTGAAGAGGGCGAGAAAGATTAAGAGAGAGAGAGAGAGAGAGAGAGAGATAGAGAGAGAGAGAGAGAGAGAAACGGACCCAAAGCAGATCAATTGCAGCAAAATTAATTTTTCATCTGCAAACCAAACAGTATTTATTTGAACTTTTTATGTATTTAACTTTATTCATAATATCTTACATTTTATATTGTATATTGCGTTTATTTAATTAATATAATTTAATTAATTTAATTAATAATAGTAATGTTAATCAAATATTAATAATAATTAATAATAATATTAAATATTAATTTAATTTATTATTTAATTATATTTCATTGTTATTTGCTATACCGTATCACTATTATTATTATTATTATTAATTTTTTGAAATACTGTATCTAAACACAATCATGCCAATGATGTAGGCCTACTTTAAACTGAATTGAAATAGAGAGAGCGTGCAAAAATAATAATAATAATAAAAAATTGTTATCAAATGAGAAAGGCGTGTTAGAACCTGAAAGTAAGTTTTCACGTACGTTGTGTCGTAATGCTGTTTAGCAGCATTCATAACCTCATCACATGTGAAAAAGAGTCTAGCTGGAATGTGATTCTGTGATATGATAAACGTACAGTATATGATATGAACATGCACTCATGTAAAATTATTTGAACTCATACTAATTTTAAGAAGGATATTAAGGAAAGCTGTAGTTCCTGGTTAAGCTATTAACTAAAAATGATTTAGCTGAATTAAATCAAAGGTTGATTTTGAGGGGAAATAAGGTCTTTAACTGGACTATATATTCTACATGTTCAGGGACCCTTGACTATTGATAATAGATAGATAATGATCACACCATTTATCTTCACTAATGGTAATAATTAACATTAAACCGCACCAAACATTCAGTAAACAAATGATTTGCATACTGTATATTCATACTGTAGCTTTAAGGTCAAATTGATGAGGTTTAGTTCTATTCTATGGGCTATGACTATAATAAAAAACATCATCCATTCAACTTGTTTTATTTTATTCCAGTCATATGCAGTTTTTGAAACACTGAAAAATATAAGTGACCTTTACACAACATTATGAGCCACAAGACTAGACAAACCTGATATATAGTGATAGATACGAGTTTAAGATGCAGTTTCGTTTCTGAGCACAATAATGCCAAGCTGAAGAGAACTGGTCTGGTTGTCGGTCTGGCAGATTTGATTTTAGTGAACATAAAATCTATTTAGTTTGATTTTTCTTCCTTACGATTATATTTTTGGATAAAACAGAAACACATGCAAGAACGATGAAACAAGGTAAAGTTTACTGACCATACTTAAGGCATTCTTTACTGTAAACAAAACAGTTTTGTGCTTTATTTTGTTGTGCTCTTTATCTACAATCATAGCATATGGAAATATATATAGCCTACTGTATGAAAGGTTTTTCCTTTGCATTTTTTTTAAGTTTCACATAGACCTATAGACGATAACGTTGTCAAACGATCCCTGTTTACACAGAAAAAAACGTAAAATTATCAAACATTATATGTAATATATGAAAATGTATTACATATTAAAATATGCTTTAGTGAAATAATCCCACGATCAAAATGTTAAATGAAATTTGCAGTTTGATTTTTCAATGTTCTGGGATCTGACAAAGCCTCAGTGATAAACACAATATTAGATTATCACAATATAAAGTTGCATCTATTATTTAATTAACATTTCATTTTCTTCTCGTTTTGTCTCAGAGTTGAGAGCAGTTCTTATTGGAAGGCAACACTGTGGGAAAACATCGGTGATCAACACTATATTGGAAACCAGAGCAGAAGCTGAAGGAGAAGAGCATGTGAAGAGAGAGGGATTCATTGACCACAGGAGAGTCAGTCTGGTTGAAACTCCTGGCTGGTGGAAACCCTTCAATCCGACCGATTATTCCAACATCTCCAAACTGCAGCTGATTCGCAGGATTTATCTGATTTCACCCGGACCTCACGCGGTTCTGATCGTGATTCGGGCCGATTCTGCATTCACTGACCCTGATGGGAGGTTTCTGGAGGAGTGTGTGGAGCTGCTGGGTCCCAGTGTCTGGACTCACACCCTCCTCATCTTCACAGGAGGAGATTTAATTAAACGAGAAGACATAGAGCAGCGTATTCAGGAGGAGGGGTCGGCGCTCAAGCGTCTTATTGAAAAATGTGAAAATAAATATCTCGTTTTTAATAATTCAAACCATCACGACCGAACTCAAGTCAAAGAGCTGTTCAAGAAAATGGAAGGAATTGTGAAGAGGAGTAAAGGCAAGCACTTTAACATTGATCTGGAGAAAATAAAGGAAGTCAATGAGCAGTGGGAGGAAATTCAGACCAAAGCAAATTCTAGAAAATCCAGAGTACAGACGGAACGGTCAACAGTTCAAGACAAAGGTAAGATACAGTTACATTTATGGTTGTTCAGCGAATTTTGACAGGTGATATTCATTTATTTTTCTGTTTGTTGTTTGGATGAAAAAACATTTTAATATTTAAACTTTAACCGGGTCTGCCCAACAGAGCTAGTCAATGTCAAAATGTCTGAGAGGGCCAATCAAATTAAAGAGGATGGGGCTTTGTTTTTCTTTTTACTGTGCTTTACTTTCTGAATTCCAACGCAACACTTCAGTTTTTAACATGGAAAGAGTGTGAGTAAATATTTAAGTGGACCAGCTGAACATTTTAATATTTGACAATGGTTTTATGTTAAAAATGTTAAACATTCTACGTTAATATCCAATGATGCAAACTACTTGACTTTGTCAAATTTTGCTATTTGTAATTTTGGGTTTCCGACATGTTAATGGACAATTTCCCATGGTCTTTCTCTGTTATCTCAGGGAACCGAGGTTGTATTAGTAACCAGACTGTTCCCTTTTGAAATGGTCTCTCACATTGCAAGAACAATTGATCCAATAGCCCTGTATTAGCCCCGCCAGGTGTCCTGACATTTTATCCTACCCATCAGATTGTCCTACCAGAGTTTACTGCACATTCACACAGCAATATTGCATCCCTTTTCTCACGCTGAACACCTATTAATGTATTTGCATTACTGTAAGGGGTGTAAGTGCTCTACAAATGTGACAAATTTTTAAAAATGCATCTTGAGACTTTGCATTTTTCCCCATTTTCAAAGCAAAACACGCTCTTTGTGAATAGAATATGGATCAATGTGAATGCATGCATATTTTAAAATAAAAATATTATTTCCAAGTAGTTCAAATGGATTAGCCTACTTCTTGGTATTTTACTCTTCTTCATTCTTTACTCTTTTACATACATTAAAGTCCTTTGATTTATTTCATTCTTTTAAATAAAAAGATCATTACCATTATTATTTTCAAGAATAGTTACGGCTTTGAATATCAGGTGTAAACAGGCTCATATGCAGATCCTTTTCATATTTCAGCTGTCCTTTTATTTCAGCATATGTGCGTCGTCTTGAGGAGATCAGAGTTGTTTTGCTGGGATGGGTCTTTGGTGGAAAGAGTTCAGCTGGAAACATCATCTTGAACCGGGATGACTTTGCCATAGGAGGAAGAATCAGAGAGAGTAAGAGAGGGTTTGGAGATGTAGACGGAAGGAAAATTGCTGTCTTGGACACTCCTGGCTGGTGGAAGTACTTTGAATCTGAACTCAACCCAGATTTCATCAGATCTGCAATCTTAGAAAGTGTTTCAGAGTGCAAGAAGTTCCCTCATGCCATGCTGCTCGTGATTCCTGCAGATACATCATTTCAGGAAGAACAAAAGAGAATCACTGAGCAAAATATGTCTATCCTGGGAGACGACGTCTGGAGACACACTATAGTTTTGTTCACGTGGGGCGACAAGTTTAAAAACACCTCAATCGAGCAGCACATCGAGAGTGAAGGAGAAGCTCTTCAGTGGCTGATTGAGAAATGCAGGAACAGATATCACGTCTTTGACAACACAGACAAGAAGAACCGAGACCAAGTCACAGAGCTGCTGCAGAAGATTGATGAGATGGCTGCAGAAAACAGTTCATTCCGTCTCAAAACATGGAAAAACTGTGATGAGAAAAGCTGTCAGAAAACTGACAAACAGGAGGATCTGAATATGGAGATCAGACTGAAGGATATCTGCCACTTTCTGGACGAGGGGTTTAAGAGAAAAGCTGAAGAGATCAGAAGGAAGATAGAAAAGTTATGCATGGATATCTTGGAAGAACATCTAAACCTCCAGGACTCTTGGAGTATAGATGATCCTCCAGACTGTATGTTTTCACTCACTATTGTGTTGTCAGGCATAATTTCTAAATATATTTCTGTGTTTAACATTTTCATAATGGTGTTTCAGTAGATCAAGATAAACCTCCTGATTCCCAGAGACCATTAAAAGCGATCAGTGCACCTCAACAGGACGACAGTAAGTGGGATGTATTTATATTTTTGTGTCAGAATTGGATGTAAGCTAGAATTGGGGGGGTTACTTTGCAAATGTCTGTTTTATGAACATTAATATTGTGCCTTACTTGCTTTCAGTCCCTGAGCCGATTAAAACACTTCTGGAGAGAGAGTTCAGCCGATGGGAAAGTATCATCATAGAAGGTGTTCAGGAAAGTCTGCAGGACATTAAATCATCACTTGGTAAGTCCTTCCAGACATTTTAGTTTTAGAGGAAACAAAAACACAAAAAGCACATTGAAGCGCATTTTTAAAACTAACATAATATAAGACACATCTAAATATACATTTGTAAATTTAATAAGTAAATGTCATTTGTTCTGTTCTCACATTTACATTGTCATTTTCAGAGCTCTCTCAGGCTGAGAAGAGGCAAAAGTCAAAGGATGCTGTTGAGAGATGGCTACAGAACTGCTTCCATTATGTTCAACATACTATTGATAAAATACAAGATCCAGAATCAGCAATCTGGACAAAGCGTCTAAAGATACAATGATTACTCAATGATTTACAGTTTGTGTGTACATATATATATAGCTACAATGCATGAACGTAAGATTTTAAATGCAATTTTATTGTATTAACATCCCTGACTCACTTCACATGCATTATTACAAGTAGAGGACACTCAATCAGTATATATAGATATATATATATTTTTTTTAATTGTTTATCATTGAGAGTGCAGGTGACGCCCTCCAGTAGCTGATGGAAAAATACATAAGCTGGACAAGAAGATTATGGATATGGCAGACAAAATATTAAATATTTGCATTTAAATCCATATATAAATAATGCATTAATTATATAAATGCATACCTTGACTCTAGGGGTCAAACAACTAAAAATCAAGTCAAGAATCTTGGAGTGATTCTGGAGACAGACCTTAGTTTCAGTAGTCATGTCAAAGCAGTAACTAAATCAGAATACTATCATCTCAAAAACAAGAACTGCAAGAATTAGATGCTTTGTTTCCAGTCAAGACTTGGAGAAACTTGTTCATGCCTTTATCACCAGCAGGGTGGATTACTGTAATGGTCTCCTCACCGGCCTTCCCAAGAAGACCATTAGACAACTGCAGCTCATCCAGAACACTGCTGCCAGGATTCTGACTAGAACCAGAAAATCTGAGCATATCACACCAGTCCTCAGGTCCTTACACTGGCTTCCAGTTACATTTAGGATTGATTTTAAAGTACTTTTACTCGTTTATAAGTCACTCAATGGCCTAGGACCTAAATATATTGCTGATATGCTCACTGAATATAAACCAAACAGACCACTCAGATCATTAGGATCGAGTCAGTTAGAAACACCAAGGGTTCACGCAAAACAAGGGGAGTCTGCTTTTAGCTATTATGTTGGAACCAGCTTCCAGAAGAGATCAGATGTGCTAAAACATTAGCCACATTTAAATCCAGACTCAGAACTCATCTGTTTAGCTGTGCATTTGTTGAATGAGCACTGTGCTACGTCTCAACTGATTACACTGTATTTTATGTATAATTATTTTTATTTCGAATTGTTTCAAATTCATTTTAAATACATTTTTAAATCATTTTAAACATTTCTAAATTTCTGGTTTTATTGTTGTGATTATTTTTTTTATATGATTATTTTACTTCCTTTTATGTAAAGCACTTTGAAGTAGCACTGTGTATGAAATGCGCTATATAAATAAACTTGCCTTGCCTTACATTCAACAATTCATAAAGAACTAAAGAAACAGGGCTATATATACATGGAGGCTAACAGGATGAACAAGATAGCAAGAAACACCTGGGGAGATTAATCAAGGGGAACTAATGAACAAACAGACTACATACTGACTACAAACACCACAGGAGACAAGAAGTGACATAAAAGTCCAAGACCAGACACAGAGTACATGTAACACAAACAAGAAAGAGCTGCGTTCAGCCCTGACAAAACGGTGCAAAACGTTTATTAAATGGAAATGGTATTGCGTTGAACACCCTGTTCTGATGACGCAAGAGTTGCTACTACAGGAGCTGAGAAGGCCATTCTTTATCTTCTTTTTTAAGCATTTTCAGAGCCTGATGAAATCGGTACAAATTAGTTCTGTTAAACGATTAATCGCATCCAAAATACGCCACAGCCATATCACCCTGCAGCCCAAGACTGGTTGCCCACTGAAGCTAAGCAGGGTTGAGCTGGTCAGTACCTGGATGGGAGACCTCCGGTGAAAACTAGGTTGCTGTTGGAAGAGGTGTTAGTGAGGCCAGCAGGGGGTGCTCACCCTGTGGTCTGTGTGGGTCCTAACGCGAAGGAGCTCACATTCATGTAAAGTAGCCTTGTTGACAAGTTTGGGTGAGTAAGGGCAAAACGCACAAGATATAGTACTTCCAGTGCCCTGTAGTTGGCAATATCACATCTTTTGTAGAAGAAATAAACTGCTGCAGAAAAGCTAGGTGCCATGCAAAATGTAATGTTTAACTGCAACACTCATTACAAATGTAGTGAAGTAAAGAGTAGCCTACAGATACTCATTCAAAAATGTAGTGAATTAGAAAGTAAAAGTTGCTAATATCTCTGATATTCAGTAAAACTACAAAGTATCCCAAAAGATACTCAAGTGCAGTAATTAGCTACATTTACTTCAATACTTTACACCACTGGGTTTTAGTAATTGTGTGTATTGAACAACTTGACAATCAGGGGTCTCCTAAATGTAGGACTATAATGTAAAACTCATTGAGAGACTCTCCTTAAATCTCTTGCTCACTTATTCAATTCAATTCACTTATAATCTCAAAAGAAAAACAAAACCCAGAAGCACTCACTCACTCACTCACCCAGTCACTCAGTCAGTCACTCACT
>NC_136715.1:1642500-1667500 GCF_936440315.1 Barbus barbus
CACACACACACACTCACTCAGTCAGTCACTCACCAAATGAATATTTTGGTCTAAATGAGTCTACTCCACCGAGCTACTGTTATAAACATGAGCCCCGTCAGACTGGCCGTGGCGGCGGTGTGGCAACAATATATAGTGATATTCTCAATGTTACTCAGAAAACAGGATACAGGAGGTTTAAGTCATTCGAAATACTTCTGCTTAATGTTACACTGTTAGATATGCAAAATAAATCTCTCTTATCTCTTGCTCTGGCTACTGTGTATAGACCGCCAGGGCCATATACAGATTTCCTAAAAGAATTTGCAGATTTCCTCTCAGATCTATTGGTTAATGTTGATAAACTGCTAATTGTCGGAGATTTTAACATTCACGTTGATAATACAAATGATGTGCTAGGACTTGCGTTTACTGACCTAATAAACTCTTTTGGAGTCAAGCAAAACGTCACCGGGCCCACTCATCGTTTTAATCATACGCTAGATTTAATTATATCGCATGGATTGATCTTACCGATATAGATATCATACCTCAAAGTGATGATGTTACTGATCATTTCCTTGTATCGTGCATGCTGCGTATTACTGATATTAATTATATGGCTCCGCGTTATCGTCTGGGCAGAACTATTGTTCCAGCCACCAAAGACAGATTCACAAATAACCTGCCTAATTTATCTCAACTGCTCTGTGTACCCATAAATACACATGAACTAGACGAAATGACTAGCAACATGGGCACTATCTTCTCTAATACATTAGAAGCTGTTGCCCCCCTCAAATTGAAAAAGGTTAGAGAAAAATGTACTGCGCCATGGTACAACAGTTATACCCATTCTCTCAAGAAAGAAACTCGTATTCTTGAGCGCAAATGGAGAAAAACTAACTTGGAAGTTTTTAGAATTGCGTGGAAAAACAGTATGTCCAGCTATAGACAGGCTCTAAAAGCTGCCAGGGTAGAGCATATCCGCAAACTCATAGATAATAACCAAAACAATCCAAGGTTCTTATTTAGCACAGTGGCTAGATTAACAAATAAACAGACACCACCCGATCTAAATATTCCCTCACAATTTAATAGTAATGATTTTATGAATTTCTTTACTGATAAAATAGATAACATCAGAAATACAATAACAAATGTAGATTCTACTGCGTCTAGTATTTCAGCTTCATTCATCGCACCCAAAGAAAAACTGCAGTGCTTTACAACTATAGGACAGGAAGAGCTAAATAAACTTATCAGTGCATCTAAACCAACAACGTGTTTATTAGATCCTGTACCCACTAAACTACTGAAAGAGTTGTTGCCCGTAGCAGAAGAACCGCTTCTCAATATTATTAACTCATCGTTAGCCTTAGGTCACGTCCCAAAACCATTCAAGCTGGCGGTTATTAAGCCTCTTATTAAGAAACCACAACTAGATTCTAATGAACTGGCAAATTACAGACCCATTTCAAATGTTCCGTTTATGTCAAAAATTTTAGAAAAAGTTGTGTCTGCTCAATTGTGCTCCTTCTTGCAAAAAAATGATCTCTATTAAGAATTTCAGTCAGGTTTCAGGCCTCACCATAGCACAGAAACTGCACTTGTTAAAATTACAAATGACTTGCTTCTTGCTTCAGACCAAGGCTGCATCTCATTGCTAGTATTACTTGATCTTAGTGCTGCGTTTGACACTATAGACCATGATATACTCATAGATCGACTACAAAACCATATTGGTATTCAAGGGCAGGCTTTAAGGTGGTTTAAATCATACCTGTCCGATCGCTACCACTTTGTTCATTTAAATGGAGAGTCATCACAATTATCACCAGTAAAGTATGGAGTACCACAAGGATCAGTCCTAGGTCCTCTTCTATTTTCAGTATACATGTTGCCTCTTGGTAATATTATTAGAAAATACGGGATTAGTTTTCATTGCTATGCTGATGATACTCAACTATATATCTCAACAAAACCAGATGAAACTTCTAAACTTTCTAAGGTAATAGATTGTGTAAAAAATTTAAAAGATTGGATGACCAATAATTTCCTCCTATTAAATTCAGATAAGACAGAGATATTACTTATTGGACCAAAAAACAATACACAGAATCTCTTGGATTACAATTTACAACTAGACGGATGCACTGTCACATCCTCTAAAGTCAAAAATCTGGGTGTTATATTAGACAGCAACTTGTCCTTTAAAAATCATATTTCCCATGTTACAAAAACAGCATTCTTCCATCTTAGAAACATTGCCAAGCTTCGAAACATGCTACCTGTTTCTGATGCAGAAAAGCTAGTCCATGCATTCATGACCTCTAGACTGGACTACTGTAATGCACTGCTAGCTGGTTGTCCTGCATCTTCAATAAACAAGCTACAGATAGTCCAAAATGCAGCGGCTAGAGTTCTTACCAGATCAAGAAAATATGATCATATTACCCCAATTTTACAGTCTCTGCACTGGCTACCTATTCAGTTCCGTATCATTTACAAAATATTATTACTTGCCTATAAGGCCCTAAATGGTTTAGCTCCTGCGTACCTAACTTGTCTTCTACCACGCTACAATCCAACCCACTCCCTAAGGTCGCAAAACTCTGGACTTTTGGTAGTGCCTAGGATAGCAAAGTCCACTAAAGGAGGTAGAGCTTTTTCACATTTGGCTCCTAAACTTTGGAATAGCCTTCCTGATAACGTTCGGGATTCAGACACACTCTCTCTGTTTAAATCTAGATTAAAGACACATCTCTTTAGCCAAGCATTCACATAATGCATTTTATAATCTTGTACTGTAGTATATCTGATCAAATGTACATTATTATTATTCTTTAGCTTGGGATGAACAAATCATTTTTTTTTTTTTTTTTTTTTTGCTTAGATGGAACAGCAGCTACGCTAATTATGTTTCTATTTGTCTCTGTTTCTGCCACGGGATTAACATCCCGTGGTAATTAGGAATGACAGAAGCTTCAGTCTGGATCCAACCCCTAAATGATCTGAGATGACCGAACACCTGAGAAAAGATAATGCCAACCCCTCAGAGGACCTAAGAGGATGCCAACGCTCAGACAACATACAGAATTACCAAATGACCACTGGAACTAGTTGAGACCTTACAATCTGACTTTGCTGCAGTTAAATTGAACTGCTGGTTTGTTGGCCAGAGGATTTTGATTTTGATATTGTGCAGTTGCTTTGACACAATTTACATTGTTAAAAGCGCTATATAAATAAAGGTGACTTGACTTGACTCAGTCACTCAGTCACTCAGTCACTCAGTCAGTCAGTCAGTCACTCACTCACTCACTCAGTCACACACTCAGTCACTCACTCACTCAGTCACTCAGTCAGTCAGTCACTCAATTACACACTCACTCACTCACTCACTCACTCAATCACTCACTCACTCACTCAGTCACACACTCAGTCACTCACTCACTCAGTCACTCAGTCAGTCAGTCACTCAATTACACACTCACTCACTCACTCACTCACTCAGTCACACACTCAGTCACTCACTCACTCAGTCACTCAGTCAGTCAGTCACTCAATTACACACTCACTCACTCACTCACTCACTCAATCACTCACTCACTCACTCAGTCACACACTCAGTCACTCACTCAGTCACTCAGTCAGTCAGTCACACACTCACTCACTCACTCACTCACTCACTCAATCACTCACTCACTCACTCACTCAATCACTCACTCACTCAATCACTCACTCACTCACTCACTCACTCACTCACTCACTCACTCACTCACTCACTCACAGAGAGCTTGACAATAGAAACACCATTAAATAAATAAATAAATAAAATGAAATCACAACAATGAGTCTAGCAAACAACATCTGGAGAGAAAGCTCAAACAGCCCAAAGATAATCTTTTAAAAAGATGTTGAAAGAGGGATAATACAATTATGTATTCATTTATCAGAATGCAAAGAACATTAAAGTCATAATGTCCAAAAGCTTATCTGAACAGAAAGTATGTTTTCACGTGTGTTTGCTGAAATGCAGAATAGCAGCATTCATAACCTGTGACGTTAAAGAGTCGTGTTGAAATGTGATTCTGTGTTGTGATCAACATGACTGTAAATGATCTGAAGTAACAGTAGGGTAATGTAAACATGTAAAATAACCAAGGTCAAGCTTATTCTCTGCTTAAAATATGTTAATCATAAGCGGTGTAGAAAATTCAATCTGCTTACAGTTTATTTAGTAAATATGTTATATGTGTTTTCTAACTATTATTATGTTCGTGCATTTCTTATTAAGCATATTTTACTTTATATTATAGTTTTCATCAAAATAAATTAATTTAGCCCAAGACAATTAGCATGCCATGCACTCACCTAAACTACAAAGAAACTGATGAATGAATTGATTAAACTACTTCTCCTCATATAACACTTTCTTTGAAAACACCACAAGTCGGTTTAATTTACACCTTCAGTGGTGTATTTTTTTTTATGTTAGATATTTTCTGCTACAATTTTACATTTATTTGTTGCCAGAAGCTTTTTAATCCTCCATAAGTCTTTGTGTTGTGGAATATTTTATTGAATATTTTATATTTTATAATTTTTTTAGGCCCTGTATTCCACAAAAATATTTCCTACATTTTAGGTGAATACCTAATTTTCTAAAGTATCCTTTTTACATCATTGTATTTTAACAGGTAAACAAAAAAAAAGAAACATAAAGAAATTATTAACCTTTGACAAAGACTGTTGTCTGTGTTTAATATACAAGCATTGCATTCACATATAGGCTAATATAGAGCACTCATCTTTGAAGAAACAATTCTTTTTTACTTTTACTTTTACTTACTTTTAGTCATTTAGCAGATGCTTTTATCCAAAGCGACTTACAAATAAGAAAAAGTAACTAAAACTAAAAGTTAAAACTCTGTAAATACTATATACACACATTTAAGAAAATAAAGAAATTAAATAAAATTGACAAATGTATACAACAACATTTCAATACTAAACATATAAATGAAAAAAAAAAAAAAAAGAAGCGATACTTTGCCAGTGTCCCAGCCCGGTGGAGTCGGGTTTAACTTTTAAAAGTTAAAACGTTTTAAAAGTTAAACTTTTTTAAACGATTGATGTAAATTTTCCATAAACTGCGGTATCTGTCGTCCTTTGACATTTAGTTTGAAATAACATGTACTTCTGGGACTTTTATATTGAAATAGCATGTAATTCTGGAACTTTTATATTGAAATAGCATTTACTTTTGGGACTTTTATATTGAAATAGCATGTACTTCTGGGACTTCTATTTTGAAATAGCATGTACTTTTGGGATTTTTATATTGAAATAGTATGCACTTTTGGGATTTTTATATTGAAATAGCATGTACTTCTGAGAATTTTATATTGAAATAGTATGTACTTTTGGGATTTTTATTTTGAAATAGCATGTACTTCTGAGAATTTTATATTGAAATAGTATGTACTTTTGGGATTTTTATTTTGAAATAGCATGTACTTCTGAGAATTTTATATTGAAATAGTATGTACTTTTGGGATTTTTATTTTGAAATAGCATGTACTTCTGGGACTTTTATTGTGAAATCCCGTATGTTGAGTGTCGGCAGTGAGTGTGTGTGTGTTTTGTCATGACAGGAGAGGATTTAATATTCCTGTGATTGGGTAAGTTCTGTGATTTAAGTGTTTTACAACATTTAGAGTGATTATGTGATGATATCGATATAAAAAAGGCAAGAGAATGATTGAAATCAGATATTTATGATTAATATGCTGCGCTAAAGCTAAAGCTTATGTCACCTCTGCAAACATTTGACAGTTCAGATAACATTATTTAATCCTGATCATTACATCTGTACTTTATTAATTATTATGTAGTTAACGTAAATAAATATACGTTTTAACAGGGTAGAGTTTATAAAATATAGATTTTAAATAAATTACTTTCTAATCTCCTTTTCTGCTTTATACTCGTGTTTTTGATGAGATTATATAAACATCGTGTTTAGATTTAATTTTGTTCTGAATCACTAGATTATTCTGGTTTTGAACAGGTTTAGTGCTTGAAGTGAGTTACTTTCACTTTTGTATTGCTGTGTTTGTATCATGTACTGTGTGGTGTCTGGTGAAAACAGTGTTTACTGTGTTTATATACCATGCTACTCAAACAATACACTGCTAATGTTAATATAATATAACCGCACATGTCCCAAAAATTGGTAATGCTATGATTCTGTTATTTGTTTGTTTTGTTTGTTAATTAAAGGAGTTTCCAGATTTATTAACCTCGATAAAAATATTGTTTTATTTGCAGTTTTCGGCTCAGATTTTGAAGTTAAGAGTAAGTCAATTTAATTTATAAATAAAATAATGAGAATCCATAATAAAATCTCCTAAACTTGTCTCCTTTAGTAATTAATTTCAGTATACTATCATTATTAATGTCCTATTATAGTTTTTATTCATATATTGAATTTGATATTTTTATGACTTGAGTTTTAGTCATTTTGATGTATTTTTATTTAGTGTTTTAAATAGGTATATACTTTTTAATTATTTTATTTCAGGTTTATTATTATTATTAGTACTTCAACTTAACCTAAACAAAAATAAGGCATGTTTTTAGTCAACTAGCTGAAATAAAATCACTCTTATTTCAGATCATGTTTCTTTTATTTCATGCGATGTATGGGTTTAGTTTCAGTTTCAGTTAACGATAATAACCCTGTTCCTGATCTCATGGGGTTTGTGAAATATTCTCCATGCAGGTGTAGACATGGAGCAGTCAGATCCTTCTCCGCTGAAGCGTTTTGTTCAGGCCAAAAAGAAGATCGGCGAGGTTTTTGAGCAGCTTTTGGTTTACGTTCAGGAGGGAACAGAGTTTGTAAAAGGTAAGCTGAATTTGACTTGAATTCAGTTTAAAAACATCCCACAGATCCTCCATAGACTTGTATTAGAAATGTGCAGGACTGGTTAATAATGTGTTAGTTGCAAGGCTAAATATTTGCATGTGTTTTGTATCTTGTGTCTCAACAGAAACCTGTAATAATGAGTCACTGGAGAATATTGCAAACAAGACACAGCTGGATCAGATCGAGTCGTACACGAGCAAACTCTCCACCATTAAAGAGGTTTTAGCTCGCAGACACATGAAGGTGGCCTTTTTCGGCAGGTGGGTTTTGTGCTTGACCACAAGTTGCATCAAATAAGTGTTTCACCTCCATAAATGTTATAAATGTTAATTATAGAACAAGCAATGGTAAAAGCACGGTTGTCAACGCCATGCTGCGTGACCGTGTGCTGCCCAGCGGCATCGGACACACCACCAACTGCTTCCTCAGCGTGGAGGGCACGGATGAAGACAAGGCCTTTCTCAAGACCGAAGGCTCCGAGGAGGAGAAAAGCATCAAGGTGCGGACAAGAGCATTTGCTTCAATTGGACCCTATGATTTCTGGAAAACACAAATCCAGTCATAAAAATGGAATTTACTGTATGCAATGTGTCAAAATAAATTAGATTAAAATTAGAGCCGTGTAATGATACGGACTAGTGTCTGTGAATATTAAAAGACTGAGTGATATATGAGGTCTGTGTGTTCTGATACTCACAGAAAGACAAAGATATTCACTATAACCTGCCAAAATAAAGGTTCGGTTTAACTTGAATAAATAATGACAGAAATACATTACTGTTGCGCAGTAGAATGTACTTCAAAGTAATAATAACAGTAGAAATAATACCATTTATTTATTTTGACAGAAATACCATTATATTGTGAAATGTACTTCTCAAAAATAGATTTTAAAGGCTTCTTTCATTGGGAAAGTTTCATTATTAAGTTAAAAGTTTAATGAAATCAGTTGATAATTCAAATTTAGTTAAGCAATTAACATGGTTATTGTTAATGAAAACACAGAACTGGGGATAAAATACGAAAGTTTGATTTTGAAGACTTCTCTTATTGTTAAAGTTGAACTAAATTATTAAATTGCAAAAGTTAATGATGAAATCAATTAAAAATATATACTTTTTGATGATTAAAATGTAATTTAAAATAATTAAATTATTATAAATAATTATTAATGTAATTAAAATAAATAAAAGTTTGAAAATGAAGACAAAAAATCTCATAAATGCCTCTCTTATTATTACAATTTTAATGTAAAATTTTGTGAAAATTTTATGAAATCAATTCATGAGATATACTTTCTGGTTAAAACAGGCACAAGCGTTACAATTGCTCAAATAATAGTGTCTTGAGTCATGAAAGTATTTGTGTGCAGACGGTGAATCAGTTAGCTCACGCACTACATATGGATGAGAGTCTGGACGCTGGGTGTCTGGTCAAAGTGTTCTGGCCCAAAACAAAGTGTGCTCTCCTCAGAGACGACCTGGTTCTGGTGGACAGGTACGCTTCAGTCCCACTAAAGTCAAGTGTGTATGTTTAACATGCAGTAAATTAATCTGAAGATCCACCCATAATTACAATCCTAGTGCTATCAAGCTGGCAACAGCAGCACATCCTGAATAGAACTGATTATAATCGGGTGATTGACTTATTATTATTATAGTAGAAATACACCACCGTTGAACATTTTAGAAATCTGCATTTAAAAAAATAAGTATTTTCTACTCATCAAGGCTGCATTTATTTGATCAAAAATACGGTAAAATTGTGAAATATTATTCACAATGTTAAATATATGTTTTCTATGTGAATATGTGTTAAACTGTCATTTATTTCTGTGATCTGCAGCTGTATTTTCAGCATCATTACTCTAGTCTCACATGATCTTCAGAAATCATTCTAATATACTGATTTACTGATTTACATTTCTGATTATTATCAATGTTGAAGACAGTTGTGCTGCACAATATTTTTATGGAAACCGTGATATATTTCATTTTTCAGGATTCACAGATGAACAGAAAGTTCAAAAGAACAGCATTTATTGAACTAGAAATCTTTTGGAACATGTCTTTACTGTCACTTTTGATTAATTTAATGCATCCTTGATGAATAAAAGTATGAATGACTCTTTCTGACTTTCTTTCAGTCCTGGCACTGACGTCACCACACAGCTGGACAGCTGGATCGACAAGTTCTGTCTGGACGCGGATGTGTTTGTGTTGGTGGCCAACTCTGAATCTACTCTAATGAACACGGTGAGCTGTTAGCATGCGGTGTGTGAAGCGTGACACAAACATTAATCAGACGGGTCTGGAGCGGCGAGTGCCGTCACATGCGGTGAAGTGTTTGTAGTGTGCTAATATGGGAAAGTATGCGGTGCAGGAGCGGTCGCTCAGAGTTTGGTTGCGTGCCGTTCAGAAGAATGTGTTTAGACTGAACTCTGCTTGTACCCACATGCTATCCCAGGATGCTTTGGGGGATTTTCCTAAAGGGCAGATAAACACCCCGTTATAAATGATCAGGCAGATATCCTAGAACTTTTCTTCATGGAAAAACAGGCCAAAACCAAACTAGTTTATAATAGGAAAATAATCAATTGTACCAGACAAAGTAGCAGTGTATACTGTGCACATTATTTTTCGTATACTTGCAACACCTGATGCATTTGCCAAAATGTATACAGTATACAACACTGATTAGTTTCCAATCCATACTTTCCAACCGCCTGGCTTCATTCTGATATTTAACACACACTTTTTATGATTTTTCTGATGACATCTGCTCTACATTTCTTTCTTTTTTATAGCTTGTGTCCTGTTATATATCCTGCTTTACTTGGAAATAAAGCTGAAGTGTTTGGAAACACTGTTTGACATTGAGAATAGGTCACGTGACTACAGTGTATTACTTGAAACGTTTATTGTTGCATAATGTATTCATATGCAGGGATTTAACAGATTAAATATATAAAATGATACCTTGGAATGCTGCTGTAAATAAAAGTACAGTGAAAAGTAAGCATAAATAAATAAATGTGTGAATTACATTTGTTTTTTTGGAAAAGAACATGAAATACCATGTGAAATATAAAAATAAGATACACATAAAATGTAGCAGACAATATAAACAAATCATAATATATTTGAATAAATCATGAAATATTAATTGTTGTTATCTGCTGCATTTTAAAGTGTATTTCACGTTTATTTATTTTACATCAAAACATAAATTAATAATTTTACATATTTAATTAATTTGTGCTACATTCTATCAAACTATTATTTAACATTCTATGACTTATTTTTTTAAAATATAAAATATACATAAAGAAATATGTATGAAACTGTTATTTTAGTATCACTGAGATACTTTTATAGTTTTTATTAATATTTTGAATTAGTCTTAATTTTCATATTTTCTTTTAATTTTAAGTTTTAGTACTTTTGCTGAGCGTTTTTATATATATCTATATAGTTTTTATTATTGATTTCAGTTTTAGTTTTTAGTACATTGTTAAACTAAACATTATAAACTGTCTGCAATAAATAAGCTTAAGGGTTTATATTTATATTATTTAATTTCAGATCAAGTTTTGATTTCAAGGCATGAAAGTTTTATTATTTTATAGTTTTAGTCTTGTTCTGAACAAACCAATATTTCATATGTCCACATATCAGTGTTTCAGATATTTCAAATAATTTCTCATGTGATGTTCATATGTTCCTGTAGTTCTGTTTAAGTGCATGTTCTTCATGCTCCGGACTCTTTTAATGCTGTAGTTTATTGCTGCTCAGCAGCTGATTAGATAAGAGTGAACACACGTGTGTTGTCTTTACTCTGCCAGTGTGTGTGTGTGTGTGTGTGTAGTCTTTCCATCACACAACCTCTAGTGAACTCAACCTCTTTGTTATTTCTTTTTAAAGGAGAAGCATTTCTTCCACAAGGTCAATGAACGCCTTTCAAAGCCCAACATCTTCATCCTGAACAACCGCTGGGACGCTTCTGCTGCCGAACCCGAATACATGGAGGACGTGAGTTTATTCAGCTCTCTACAGATGAGTGCTCCACCAGTATATATCATCAAGGCCAATGTATCTGCCAATATTTATTAAATATCAGCATCGGCTGAGAAGTATTTCTGTTTGGTCAAAGAGTCAGAAGTGGGACTTTTATTTGGACTTTTATTTTAAACTTAAAAATAACCTCGTCGTTACTGACAAAATATTATTAACAATTTCTTTATTTGTGAAAAATACTAGAATAGATTCACAGAATAAGTAGTTCCCATCTAAATAAATCTGTATATTTTACAGATAATTTTTTTTCAAGTTCAGATGATTTTTTTTCATATTTATTCATTTTCAAATTATG
Source organism: Barbus barbus (assembly GCF_936440315.1). Taxonomy (NCBI): domain Eukaryota; kingdom Metazoa; phylum Chordata; class Actinopteri; order Cypriniformes; family Cyprinidae; genus Barbus; species Barbus barbus. The sequence continues at coordinate 1,653,785 of NC_136715.1, forward strand.
ATAATATAGTATAATAATTATAATAAAAAATAATTATAATAAATATATTAATTTAGTATATTTTCTATTTAGTATATATGTAAAATAAATATAAATTCCATTTTAGCAATTGTTATGCATGTGTTTTTACGATCTTTAAATTAATTATTGTGATATCGGCATTCAAAAAAGTCACCTTGTGATAAATCTAGTAACTTCTTGGATAAACCTTATCCAGTTTCCAAGACGTGCCAGGATGGCATCATCTAGCAACATATAGCGAGCAGACTTTAGTTAGTTTCCACTGAAAGTAGTTCATAAAAGTGTATATATCGGCCTTTTATCGGTCACCCTGCTGTCTGAGATGTTGGCATCGTTCATCAGAAAAAGAGATATCGGTCGACCTGTAAATATGTCATTGATTTGTGGTGGTTTTTATGGTCTCAGGTGAGAAAGCAGCACACGGACAGGTGCGTGAACTTCCTGGTGGAGGAGCTGAAGGTGGTGGATCACACACAAGCACCGAATCGTATTTTCTTCGTATCGGCGAAGGAGGTGCTGAACTCGCGGATGCAGCGGGCGCAGGGTATGCCCGAGACGGGTAAGAGCGTGATCCTAAAGGGGTTCACGAGCCAGCATCACATCTAGCAGATGGGAATCAGATCTGGGTATTTACAAAAATTTAACTGTCATGCAGATTTGTGTATTTTTATAGATATCGGTTTATTAACACATCATCTTTGACATGACAGTCTGCCAAAAAACTTAAACTACTTAAACTAAAAACATGAAAAAAGCTTGAAGTCACTTCAACTAAAACGTGAAGTGATTTCTTGCATGATTTCATAGTTTGATCAACTGTAACACATTTTTTTTTCCATTTCAAATTTAAGATAAATATATGTTGTAAACAGCTTGACTTAAGTAAATATATTTTCCAAAGTGAAAATATATTTAGTTTAAACCTTGAAATGTCTAAACGTACTTTTAGTGGACAAGGAAATAACATTTCAAGTCTTAAAGTACATTTTGGGTAAAGCCTGAGGAAGATCGATTGACTGAAATATTACTCATTATATTAAAATATTTTTATGCTGATGCAAACAAAGAGTGTGGGATTTATATTTTTCTAGTAAATGTATTTATAAAAAAAAAAAATATATATATATATATATATATATAAAGTATAATATTATATAGTTAAATTATAACTAATATTATATTAAAATATATTTATTATATTAAATATATGTATTTATGAAAATGTGTGTGTGTGTGTGTGTATATATATATTAGTATATAATGTTTATTTTTTATATATATAGATATATATATATATATATATATATATATATATATATATATATTTTTTTTTTTTTTTTTTTATGTGATACTAGCAATATATTTTTGGGGTAATTTTTGTGTATTTAATATCTGATTTTTTACATTTTTATTTAGCATAAAAGAGAAACATGGCTGACTGAAATATTTGTGATTTGTGAAAGGCACATTTGTAAACTGTCCTAAAGCATAATTCAGACTGAGCGTGATTGTATTGCTAGATGTTTCATTGTTAGTTGTACTAATGGTTGACCTAATGCTTTTGGTAGGTTGCTCTACTGGTTTTTCATAATACAAACAGGGCATAATAAAGACTGCTGTGCATTATGTGTTTATAGGAGGAGCTTTAGCTGAAGGGTTTCAGGAGCGACTGAAGGAGTTCCAGAACTTTGAGAGATCGTTTGAGGCAAGTGACACAAACAGTGGGAACTCGCCAGTTATATAAAAACAAAAAAGACCAAAAACAAATTTGTATTTAGTAGGTACCAATGGATATAGAAATCCATCTCCATCTTTATTAATTTGCATCAGTATTAGTTTAATCTAGAGATTTGGATGATTAACTCATGTTTACAGTAAGCAGTGGGTGAAACCGTTTACAGTTTTGTATATGAGCTCAGATAAAGAGCTGAAACGATTGTGCATTCCCTGCATGATTATACACAGCATTATGAAGCTTGAGCCACTGGAAACTTATTAAACCAGCACCAGTTATTTCAGAGAGTCCAGCTCTTGACTCACTAATGCAGGAGTAGATGCTATTCTACAGGATAGAAAATATGACATATCCCGGTCATATTTCAACTCAAAATCAACATTATATTTTACATAAAGAATATTAAGCGTATTACTAGAACTATTGAGATTGTGAGATGTTCAAAACATCCTAACGGTCCTAAAATTGGCTTTTTCTTTAAAATAAACAATATCATTTACTTTATTTTTTTTCTGCCAATTTTGGGGTTTTGTGCTTAAAAGGCTCTCTCTCTCTCTCTCTCTCTCTATATATATATATATAAATTCCTAATTTAGCAGATATTTTCATCCGAAGTGACTTCCAAACATCATCTAGTCTGATTCTAGACAGGTTTTCCTCTCCTCCTCCTCTGATTATGATTATGTCCAGTATCTGAGCAGTGTTCAGGGTTTAATCTGCTTGAGTTTAGTTAGTTTAACCCATCAGTCTCTCTCCACTGAACCAGCGGCCGGCGTGAGCGTCTCTATTCCTCAATCTGTGTCGTCATTGCTGAAGTCTAGATTTACTGAGGCGAGGACATTGGTTTCTTTAGTTGGGTTTGAATTTCTGTTTCACCCTCTTCTTTCTGTTCAGTTAGTATGGATGGACTTATTTTGCTGTATATTTCAGTTTCTTTATTTGCTGTATTCATACAAATGTGCTTTTGGTGATCCCTCAAATACAGTGAAGTCCACATTCAAATCTAGGGTTTTACATTTATGCATTTAGCAGATGCTTTTATACAAAGCTACTTACAAAAGAGGAATGAAAGCAGTATTCGTTATATACAATGGCAAGTATATATAACAAACAAAAAAATGTGATTAGCGATGCGATTTAAAGAATAATAAAATCCAGGTTTGCTGTGCTCGTTTGTAGGGTTGTTGCAATTATATAAAATAATGATAATTATTATTACTAAATAAAAATATTACAATTATTAAATTAAAACAAAATAAGAAATAGTGCTATTGCTATTGCACAATTTGGTCAAATTTTGTAATAATATTGTGATTATATAATGATAATAAAAAAATTATAATAGTACTAAATAAAAATATAAAAATTACTAAATAAAAGCAAAATAAGAAATACTGCAATTGGACTAAGGCTGCACAATTTGGACAAATTTTATGATTTGTAATTTTGTGATTATATCAACATGATTATAAATTAATAATAATAATAATAAATATTGTTACTCAATAAAAAGGTAAAATAAAATCCAAATGAGGATATAAATATGAGAAATACAATATAATATATTTAATATAATATCTGTCTATTTATTTATTTTTAAACTTAATCCATTGAACTTATATTTTGATGCAAAACCACATGAAGCCCTTAAAGCATGTAATTTAATTCATTAATTCATAGCCACATAATGATTTTGGTTTTATTTTGATTAATCGTGCAGCCTTATTTGACAACTAGACATTTAATTTAAACCCATTAAATACTTAGACATTTAAAAAAAAAAAATATTAAATTTGATAAAAAGGTGGTGTTTGGAGACTTTTTGGCCCCTTATTGTTTTTGTGTTGATTGCAGTGTTTTATTGATATGATTTGCTTTTATGTTCATGCTACTGTGAGATGAAGTGGAGAGCCGCTGACGTTTAGGGTTTAGATTTGCTGCAGTTTTTGCTCTTAATTTGTTGTTTTAGTTTCACGCCTGCAGCAGGTTTGAACCTTTAACCCTTTGAAGTCGGCCATGAAGGCTCCTGTCACAGTAGTGTGTGTGTGTGACCTCGCAGGAGTGTATCTCGCATTCAGCAGTGAAAACAAAGTTTGAGCAGCACACAATCAGAGCAAAGCAGATCACAGAAACAGTCAAAAACATCATGGATCAAATCAACATCGCCGCTGCGGACAAGAGGTGCGTCTGTTTCTCTTTACTTTGGGAATATTGTAGCAGAAGTTCCAGTAGCTACACAAGGAGAGCTGATTATTTTGAAGCGTTTCATCTTTGAGATGAATCCAAAAAGTCTTAACAGTTCAGTTATGAGTTTTATGTATATTAGCGTCCCATGTGATCATCATTCATGCAATAACGTGTTTTATGTCTGATCTCAGGGTGGTTTCTCAGGAGGAGAGAGAGTATCTGATTGACCGACTGGATTTCGTCCGCAATCAACTCAATCTGCTCATCCAGGACATCAAGAGGAGAATCGAGGCCATCTCAGAGGAGGTCAAAGACCAGGTACACGTCAGAATAACTGCAGTCATATCTCCAGATGAACTCTTACTGGACTGAAGCAGCTCAGCTTTACTTGATTCTCCATCAATCATTTTCTAGATAAATCAGTGCGTCTCAAATCTGATCATCAGGATCTTTAGAGGAGCGTTTGTTTCCAGAAGCTTTACTTTCTCTGTTCCTCAGCGGAGGAATGATCTTCATCTCACATCTTCTGAGGAGCGTTTATTTCTTCATCTCTCAAGCAGCATTGCATTATATGTTTGGATCGTTTAGATATCATCTTACTGAGACATATTACTGGAGATATAGAGCGACCGCTGATATTTAGATCATTTTATGTCAGTATCTGCTCTACTGTTATAAAGATCTCATTGATTTACTTCACAAGCATCAGAATTTCATCATAGAAATATCAGCATCTGCAGCAAACTGCTGTTTTTCCTTCATATTCTCACTCTATCAGACTATATGAGCCATAAAAGCATGATGGACCAAATATGATACTCAAAAAAAAAAAAAAAAAAACACCCAAAAATGCTAACTTTTTTTTTAATTTTTGTCCAAAGGATCCATAAAACTTCCATAAAAAAATAGATTTTTTCTGACTGTTGTTTCATATCTCAGGCTTTACAGAGGTTAATCATAAGGAATTAATTTGATTAACTGATTTACTATTTAAATTGTGTCATATAACTAGAGGAGCACAGTACTGAAGTATTTTTACTGTACTCAAGTAAATTTAAAAAATATCTATAGTTTATTAGAGTTTTTTCTGTAGAAATCTTTACTTCACTACATTCCAGAGCATAATGCCATACTTTTTACTGCACTACATTTCATAAATAAGTTGTTGTTTGTTTTACCTTTAATACTTAAGAACATTAAAAATGTAGTACTTTCTTGTACTCGAGTAAATCTTTGAATTATTGTTACTTCAGTAAAAGTAAGAAAGTAATCGATTTTTAATGTAATTAAGTATTAAATGGCATTTAATATGAGAAAGTGTAATTTTATGCTTTGGAATGTTGTGAAGTGTTCTAAAGAACAACACTCTGATAAAGTACTGACACTTGAAAAGTGCTTTTAAAGCAGAGTAAACATACTTCTACTGTCCGCCGCTGACTGTAATATGTATTAAGAAAAGCTATTTTTTGTACTTCTTGAACTTCGTTGTTAGACAGTCTTGCTTTCATGTGACTCGAAGCCTCTCGCTGCTGTTTATGGGTAATCTGACCAGTCTTTCAGCAGAGTCCAGAGCAGATTTAATGTTGTGTGAAGGATTGACTGTAGTTGGTGTTTCAGGTGTCGGACGCCATGGCAGAAGAGATCTGCCGTCTGTCTGTGCTCATAGACGAGTTTCATGCAGATTTCCACCCGTCACCACATGTGCTCAAAATCTACAAATCTGTGAGTTTCAGAATAGATCTGTCACAATTAAATATATGAACAGAGCTGACCTACTACTAACTACATCTTTATATGTTTTTGTATTTGCATCACACTCTCAGTGAAATGTTTTTGGTCCAAAATCCTTTACATAGCTGCATATTAAACATCAAATGTAAAAAAAAAAGAAGAAATATAACAATTTATATTATTAAAATTAGTGCTGTCAAACAATTAATCGCATCCAAAATAAGTTTTTGTTTACATAATATAATGTGTGTGTACTGTGTATATTTATGTATATATAAATACACACACAGTATATATTTTGAAAACATTTACATGTATTTATATTTATATAATTTATATTACAGATAAATAAATATATATATTATTTAATTTTTTATTATTTAATAATAAATATAATTTTTTATTTATGTATATATTTAATGAAAATTTGTTAGGTTTATATATTAAATATTTATATTATGTTAAATATATATATATGTGTGTGTGTGTATAGATATAGTATAATATTTTGGATTTGATTAATCGCGATTAATCGTTTGACAGCACTAATTAAAATATATAATAAAAATATTATTTAATTGTTTTTTAGCACCAGGACTTCTGTGTGTGTGTGTGTGTGTGTGTGTGTGTGTGTAGATACACACTATTGTCTAATATGTATATATTAGATATTATAGAATTTATATTATTAAAATAATTTAGTATATAATATTTCTGTTTTTGTATATGTATGTATTATTATTATTATTTATTGATTTTTTTTAAGTAATTAATTGATTTTGTTTTGCTTCAGAAATCTCATTCAGTACCTGGTCTTTTATATATGTATGAAATGTTAGTTTTTTTCCCATAGTATTTATTATTTTAGTTTGTTTTTGTAGCTTTAGAAATTATCATCTCATTCAGTACCTGATCTGATCTGTTCGTCTTTTTCAGGATCTTCTCAACCACATCGAGAAGGGCATGGGCAAGAATCTGGCCTTCCGTTGTTCCAGTGCAGTAAATGCCTCCGTTCAGTCGTCTCAGCAAGACATGATGGGTATGTGAGAGCAGGTCCTGGACAGACAGTGACCTGCGTTTGATATTGAAACACCAGCAGGTGACAATCCTATTAATAGACAATCTCTGATAATGGGTGAAGTGTTGCTAATATAATTCTTTACAAAGGTTAGTATGTACTTGATTGTTATTATTCTGTTGGTGCCAATCAGCTGTAGCAACGCTAAACCATAAAACCAGTCTCTAGACAGTTTATAGAGTGATACATGAGTGTGTTTAGTAATCTACCTGCCTATTGTGCTTCCAGAGTGTCTGAAGCCTCTGCTGCCCTCTGCTGCCCAGAGCCAGCTCCACATGCTCATTTCCAGCAGGAAGTTTGAGCTCAGCTACGACCTCAACTGTGCCACGCTCTGCTCAGACTTCCAGGAGAACATCGAGTTCCAGTTCTCTTTAGGCTGGACTGCGCTGGTCCATCGTTTCCTAGGTCCTGTCAACGCCAGACGTGCCTTGATGCTGGTGGATCAGACCCTACCGGTACATAAATCAGATACATGGAGATGCTTGTGTGAACTTGACCTTCAGCCTCCATGTTTTGGTCTCAATGGAAGTTTTTAACTCTTTCCCCGCCAGCGTTTTTGAAAAAAGTTTCCAGCCACCGTCAGCGTTTTAGCTGATTTTCATTAAAATTGAATTGCCCCCAGAATATTTTGTTGAACATGCAATACTTCAAAATAAACATCAGACCCTCTACTTTCAAACAACAACAAAAAAAAATCAGTTTTATTCTAGCTTCAAGCATTGTTTTTTATCAACGCCTGAATGTAGGTAGGTTTCATAAAAAAGCAACATTTTGAGCAAAAAGCTGAGAAAATCGCATTTTTAGCAAATACTACATCTGGATCATATTCAGTAATATTATCAAAGCAAAGATGCAGTAGATTACTTCCATCAGTATCCCAAAGCTTGCACAGGCCTTGAACACTTTCTGGATCCACATTTCACTCTGTAGCATTAGACAGTTTTCATATATACGCGGTTAGTGTTGACGATCGCATTATTTTTCATATGCATATGCTTGCATATGAGATTGATAGTTTCTGCATCTTCCTGGTCTGTGTTTTTGATCGGCACATTATAGACTCATTCAGGAGATGCGTAATAGCGTCCCGTAGCGTATAACAGTGAGAACACAGAAACCTGTAAAATTCTGTTTGGTGGGGAAGGAGTTAATGTAGGGATGCACTGAAATGAAAATTCTTGGCCGAAAATTTTCTTCCCATATATTTCACAATTGCATAAATTAAATAGCCAAAATATGCTTTTTACTGTTTTGTCTTGCTTTTCAAAGATAAAATCAATTCCAAAACAACAATACTTAACACAGTCCTTGCTTTTTCTCAGCATTTATTTTGGCAACCGCAGATTTATAAATGATTGTCATTATGAATTTGGGAAGATGTTTGTTGCACGTTTCAAATAGTAATTGGTTTTAAATGCTTCCACATTGCCAACAGGTTTGCTGCATTAGTGCGCGCCTCTATTTGATCGCGTCACGCCATTGTTTTTTACAATTTATTCGGTCGAACACAGAAAGAGCTTTTTTTGCTATTTTCAGCCGAACAATTTCGGTTGCCGAACATTCAGTGCATTCCTATTTTAATGGTCAATTGTTGTTTTTTACTCAGCTGACGGCGCCAAGCACCCCTTCGGCCCCAGCGGCGGCTCAGTCTCAGAATCAGCAATCACTGGTACAGGAAGAGCTCATGATGTCCATGGTGAACAACCTGGCCTCGGTCACCTCCCGCACGTCTATGAGCGTGATCATCGTTGGAGGAGTGGTGAGAATTATCTCAATGCTTTTCATTAATGCTTTAGAAAAACCTTTATTTTATATATGTGGTTGGTCAGATGTCCTCTTATTGGGCAGTTCTTGGCCATAATAAGCTGCAATGAGTATTTGATTCATAAATTGAGAAATACTTGAGTGACCATTCCTAGTGTAGCGAGTGGTCCATTGTCTATTATCAGTAGTGTAGCAATATATGAAGTCACTTTCAAACCAAGCAGCTGGGTGAAAGAAATATAAATTATGAAGAAAACCCAAATATTAAATGCCATGGATGTACAGTGGCATGCGAAAGTTTGTGAACCCCTTGCAGAAAATGTGAGTAATTTTAACAAAATAAGAGAGATCATACAAAATGCATGTTATTTTTTATTTAGCACTGTCCTGAGTAAGATATTTTACATAAATATCTGTTTACATATAGTCCAAATGATAAAAACATTTAGGAAATTATTAAAAAAAAACAAAAACTTCAAAGTTTGTGAACCCTTGGTTCTTAATACTGTGTGTGGTTACTTGGATAATCTACGACTGTTTTTTGTTTTGTGATGGTTGTTCATGAGTGCCTTGTTTGTTCTGAACAGTTCAACTGAGCACTGTTCTTCAGAAAAATCCCATGTTTTCCAGCATCTTTTGCATATTTGAACCCTTTCCAGCAGCGACTGTATGATTTTGAGATGCATCTTGTCACACTGAGGACAATTGAGGGACTCGAACACAAATATTAAAAAAGGTTCAAACATTCGCTGATGCTCCAGAAGGAAACATGATGCATAAAACTTTGAATTTCAAATTTGAAGATCAAGGTAAATTGTACTTAATTTGTCTTCCGAAAAATGGAAAAAAAAAGATATTTAAAAAAAATTAGAAAAATTTGGACATCTTCATCCTGTTCAAAAGTTTTCACCCCCTGGCTCTTAATGGATCGTGTTTCCTTCTGGAGCATCAGTGAATGCTTGAACCTCTCAAAATCATACAGTCATTGCTGGAAAGGGTTCAAATATGCAAAAGATGCTGTAAAACTGAATAATCTGCAGGACATGGAGGATTTTTCTGAAGAAAAGTGCTCAGTTGAACTGTTCAGAACAAACAAGGGACTCATGAACAACCATCACAAAACAAAAAAAACAGTCATAGATCATCCAGGTAACCACACACAGTATTAAGAACCAAGGGTTCACAAACTTTTGAAGAGGGTTATTTTAATAATTTCAGCTATTTTTTTTTTTTTTTTTTTTTGTGGACTATATGTAAACATCTCTTATGTAAAAATCTTAGGACAGTACTAAATAAAAAATAACATGCATTTTGTATGATCTCTCTTATTTGGTTAAAATTATTCACATTTTCACAGATTCTGCAAGGGGTTCTCAAACTTTCACGTGCCACTGTATATTTACAGAGTAATCCAAAATCTTGTAGCGGGGGGTCAAAATGAGATTCAGAGCCAAATTACAGGAGGTGGAAAATGACCGTAGAAAGATGGCAGCATCATTGTTATTTTAGCACAGAGATTGGTTGCTCTATTAGTAAATTCTGTTGATTTACATCAATGGTAACAGTTCAAAAATGGGAAAAAGCACATTTTACATTTTGTCCCCAAAGATTGCATGCTTGTAACTCAGTTGAGCCATATAGGGCCTTAACAATTAACATTTGTTAAACCAAAATCTAAAAGGATATTAAGATATATTTAATACTTATTGAGTTACAGCCATGCAAACTTTGGAGAAAAGAACACAAATAGTGGTTTTTCCCATTCTTGAATGGTCACCATAACAAAGATTGCTAAAGTCAACAGATTTTACAAATAGAACTACCAATCTGTGTAAAAATAACAATGATTCTGCCATCCATCTGAAATTATTTCCCACCTCCTGTAATTTGGCTCCAAATCTTATTTTGACCCCCTCTACAAAATAGTTGATTACTCAGTAAATATTCATCCATGATGACATTGAATATTTTGGCTATTTGTGTCTTTCTCCAAAAAAAAAAAGTTTCAGAATTTGTTGATTTCACACAGAATGACCCAGCTGCGAATTTGTGATACCAACTTATTGTGAAATTCCCAATTCCCAATCGCCCACAAAACTCCCCAGATGACTGTAAATGTGACGTTAACTTCCCATGGGTTGGAAATGAATGCATTGTTATTGAAGCTCATGACTCTTTGCCTTCTGTTAGGTGTGGCGAACAGTTGGTTGGCATACGATCGCTCTCTCCATGAGTTTGTACGGCATGCTGTACCTGTTTGAAAGACTCACCTGGACCACCAAGGCCAAGGAAAGAGCCCTGAAGAAACAGTTTGTGGATTACGCCACCGAGAAACTTCAAATGATCATCAGTTTCACCAGCTCAAACTGCAGCCACCAAGTGCAGCAGTAAGTGTTTTGACGTCAGAGTTTGGTCTGTGATGAAGTTGATGTCCATGTTTGGATGCAGAAACACCAATATGAATATGTTTATACTCCATGTGGACTATACAGTCGTTTTGAGATGAATACACTGCTATTGATGACATTCACTGCAGCTCAAGTGCAAGTAGAAAACAATGTTAAAGTGTTCTTGTGTGTCTGATACAGAGAAATCGCCAGCACATTCGCTCGACTCTGCCAGCAAGTCGATATCACCCAGAAGGACCTGGAGAATGACATCCAACGCCTCACTGACAAGATCCAGAAGCTGGAAACTGTACAGAACCGATCTAAAGTGCTCAGGTCAGTGTTGGGGAGTAACTAGTCACATGTAACAGAATTACGTCATTTAATTACCCAATAAATGCCACTGTAATTATAGTTACTTATGAAAACGTTAAAGATTACAAAGGGGGTTACATCTGAATATTTTCACACACATATTGATTTCTTTCATAAATTGCAGTGATTTCTCTAAAATATGAGACAGTAATGTTTCAGGAGTTTAGGACACATGCTTATTTGATAACTGTTTTATTTCGAGTTTGGGTTTATGTATATGCTCGCTGATCTATAATCGAGAAAATGTGTATATGCTTTGTTTTTTTTTTTCCAAAATATTGTTGTATATTTGTCGTAGTTATGCAAATATTTTGATTTCAAAAACAGTATCATAGCTATTAAACTATATCTTATGATTTTAAATCTGTATTTAACCACAGAATGATCTCAGAGTAAATATATCTGCTAAAGTCTGATTCTGTGGTGTCTGTGCTTTGAAATTAAATTATTATAATCATAATTAAAGTGAAGGATTCTGAGAGTAATCAGTGTTAAATACTACTGTAAAGTTAACCCTGCCTGCTTTACATGTAACATTTGTTACAAATTTAGAAAAGTAATCGAATGTAATCAGTTACATTACTTTAATAAAGTAATTGAAATAGTTACACTGTTACATTTTAAATACGGTAACTTATTACATTTCCAAAGTAACCTTCCCAATGTTTGAGCCACCACTAATGAGAGTATTTAGACTCCATATCCACTTAACAAATGCATCTGGAGACTTCTGTATTTCTGTCAAGCTTTGAGTCACACAAGTGATATTTTCCACATCTCTTATCAGTCGTTTTGAGGCGTTTGTAATAATAGACACATTTCCTTTCCTAGACATAAAGCCACGGCTCTAGAAAAGCAGTTGGAGGATTTCAGCTCCCTGTATCTTCGTCCTCAACCCTGATTCTGTTCACACGGACCCTCGGCTCCTTCCAGAGAGTGATGTAACTCGTGAATACTGTACGCCCTGCTGTTTAGGGAATTCTCAACTCACCAGATGTTGCGAGGAATGCAAGGGGAAAAAGTTACTTGTAGTTAAAATTTGTATTCTTGAATTAAAGCTGGTTTCAGTGCTGTTTTGGTTGAGGTTTTTCTGTACAGATATTCAGTTTCAAACACTATTTTGTGAACTGTGAAGCTGCCCTATTAAGCAAAGCATGAGGGTAAAAAGCTGGAACTTAATGGAATCAGTTTTCTGTTCAGGTTCAGCCCAATGAAGGAGTCAAACTTTATTTCTTACTTACACCCAGCCTTTTTCACAGAGCCTTTTTCTTCATGTCATCAGACAGGGAATTCAGATTTTGTAGATTTGCCTTTTGATCATAAAGCCCATTTTATATACGTTCCTTGTAGCAGTTTAAATCAGTAGAACCCAATGTTAAAATTATTTTCACAAACTTGCTGTTATTTCTAAACGCATGTCAATGTAATATCCTGAAAATAAGTTCCTCCTGTGTAATAAAAAATAATAAAACATTACTAAATTGTTGTATTACTGTGTTAAAGAAACTTTAGTTTAGAATAGATATTACACTATTAATCCTAGTTAAGAACTGACCCGTTGCAAAAAACTGCTCACCTTCTGAATCCAAATGCATCACTTTCACAAGTTTGAAGACTTTTTAAGGCGTCTTTGGTTTTATTTTCAAATATTATTTTGTTCAGGGCAATCTTACAGTACGTATAAATCGTGTCAAAATCTGTCAGTTGACGTTCACAGGCTTTTTAAATCCAGAGGAAAGTGAGAGGAAGAGTATGTTCTCACGACAATTACATCAGTGAATTTTGATATAGACATTAAAATGAACAATGGCAACATAATATTAAGCTGCAGTTTCTCTGCAAGTAAGATGAAAGCAAACCAGGACGAGCGGGATCTTCGAATATGAACCAGCTAAGTGATGGAAGTGCATGCTTTGCTTCTCTCGTTCCCGCAAAAGACTTGGAAAGTTTACTTTTGAGTGAAAAACCATCTACAATTGATTCAATGTTTTGATCAGGCTTTTGTTCTCAGTTGAAAACGGGATGTAATATAACTTGGATATACATCCATATTTAAATATAATTACACAATTAAGAGACAAATGAAACCGAACATATCAAGATGTGGTTAAAAGTCTTTTTATTGGTTACAATATCAGTGTATGGCAGCATTATCACCAGGTTACTTTACAAATACGAAAAAGTTGAGAAATAATGTTATTAAAAATGATTATTTGAAAATATGGCACTGTGAAAGCACACAAGGCACCACACTCCTGGTTTTATTGGCTCAGAAGAAAAAAAAAAAAAGATTATGAAGCTTACAAATCGAGCCAAATGTATATTATGAATACTTAAAACACCGGGGTGCTAACATTTACTGTAATACTAAAATGTTCTTTTGTTGCCAAGTTTGAGTGGTTTGGAAATAACTGGAAAAGTCATCCATGGTTTTCATT